>NW_013667616.1:130056-149704 GCF_000517525.1 Limulus polyphemus
CCTGGGATGGTGGGATTATCCTATGAGGAAAGACTAAAATCTCTAAACTTGTTTTCTCTGGAGAGGAGAAGGATCAGAGGGGATTTGATTGAGGTGTTTAAGACTATGAAGGGTATTGATAATAAAGATCCATATAACTTTTTTGTGTTTAGCAGTGAAAACAATAGGACAAGGGGCCATAAATAAAAATTATGGCAGCGTAGGAACCATCTGCAGTTTAGACAGTATTACTTTTCAAACAAGGTGGTTGGGTTTTGGAATGAGCTGCCTTCAAGAGTGGTGGAGTCAGAAATTTTAATTGAGTTCATGAAAAGATTGGAGGAATACATGAGAAGTAAAGAGTGGTTATAATTGGGAACTAGAAGGGACATCCATGATGGGCTAATTAGCTCCTTTTCTCTCTTTAAAATTTTATGAAATTTATATAGCTAGGTTAATGGGAATTGATACAGCTCGAAACTCCAGTACTTAGCTGGTCACGGTGTGGGGTATGTTTTCCAATAGGAACAAGCATGTTTGCTAAGGCTACGTTATTTTAATTGAGTGAAGTAAACATGATCGACTTTAGCGTTTTCAAAGTACTTAATATTACTTGCTTGATCGGTATGGCCGCGAATGTGCTATAAATGTTGCGTCCAGATTCCAGTATTTGAGTAGATAAGAGTATTCTAAGGGTTAATGTTGGAATACTATAGACGAGCTGGTTTCTTTCTATTCTCTTGCCTCCAGTGGCACAGCGGTATGTCTGCGGACTTACAACGCTAAAATCCGGATTTCGATACCTGGGATGGGCAGAGCACAGATAGTCCATTGTGTAACTTTGTGCTTATTTACAAACAAACAAACAAACAAACTATTCTCTCAGTTTGAAATCAAGGACAACTTGCTCCTTTATAGTTTTGCGCATTTGCGCGAAATATCTGATTGACCTTCGAGTTATGGACTTGTTTTTATAACGTTCACTACCGACAGGGTTCACATATTACTTCATGTCGATTAATTAAATATTTTGACAGTTATGACATTCAGTGTGAGGAACTGAGGAAACAAATTTACTAAAATCACCCAGTTTCTATGTAAAATACACAATAAAATTAATTATAATATTGATAGTAATTTTTTTGTGTGACTCATAAATAGGTGTGAAAATGTGTTTAAATAACCGATAGGTTTTTAACTGGTTAATTATGGAGTTAAAAGCTAGAAATGCGGAAATGCATTCATATCATGGTTAGTTTGAAAAACAATAGGTAAGAGCAAGGACCATTTCCCTTTCAAATGATCAAGACATTGAATATTCGTCTAGCAAGAGCATCGTTATCAAAGACCATTTCTTTGACAGACTATTTACAAACTGTAGGCAATGAATGATCGGAAGTGTATTATGTGACCTGATTAGCCGTTTTTCACCCTTTTTGTGCTGACACAAAGTATAAATATGGTGAAAACCCATACAAAAGACTTGTTACTTCTTGTATCGTTTCAAGAACGCGAATTGCTAAAAATGGCGGAAGGATGTTGGAATTTTTCTTCCTAGATAAGGGTAAATAACATTCAGAGTGACCGTGTTTAAAACGTATTTTTATCACGTTCACTCCACAATGATGCGTTACCATCCTGGTAGTTAAGGGCACTTTAAAGATACTACAACAATCCACCGTAATTTGGTTGTTCGAAAGTACAACAATGCAATGACTTCAGTTTTCTTTTTTTGGCCAACATAGTCACAGAATCTTAGTTCAATTGTGATAGAAATGAACTTCGCACTTACCACCACAATCCTCTTTATATATATCTCAATCTATTATAGTAAATATTCCTCGGAGGATGAGCTATAAGTGAACCAGGAGATTTGTGGAATTTATACCAAAAAAAAAGAGTCCTAGCTATTGTTGTGGTAAAAGGCTGGATATTAAATAGAGATCTTAATAAAAGTGCTCATACAATATATATTATAGTTTTATCCGTATTCTTTCTAAGCTAAATATGAATTACGCTGACCTTTGAAATAAGCTTAAGTTCATATGTAGCATCAGAGTGGAAACGTACATTGAATTATTACAAAGTAAAATGCTAATGATATAAAAAAGAATAAGTTTGATTCCTTTTTTTTGGGTGGGGAGAAATTTGGTGTTTAAAACTAACTCACCCGCGTTACTTAGAGATAACACAACGAGTGATATTAGAGATAACACAACGAGTGATATTATAGATAACACAATGGGTGATACTAGAGATAACACAACGAGTGATACTAGAGATAACACAATGGGTGATACTAGAGATAACACAACGAGTGATACTAGAGATAACACAACGAGTGATAGTGCAAGAACAAAGGAAGCACAGTGATGTCTCAGCCTAAATCCATCATATTCTAAACAAAATAAAAAATCTCATATTTACCATTGCAAAATGGCTTCGACTTTGTTGATAGATATCAGATCTATATTCTAGAAACTATCTTCACCATACCTTTATTTGATTATAACTCCAAAATATTATTTATCTAGAAACATACTGCATGTTGTGTATGGAATTCTGATTCAGTGAAATATCCGTTACAAAATTTATTTGTGAAAGTTCTCAAAAATAAAAGTTACCGTATAACGGTACCAGAAAGACTATTTCAGCATCAACTTTACTTACATAACCTCAAGAGTACTCGGGTTTGGATCCCATCGCAGAATATTTCTGTTTGGTTTGGCTTACGCTGTTAAAAAAAGAGATAAAAGCTATCTTAAAATATGCCGTTCAAATCAGTTCATACACCAAGTTCCAAGTTGTCATGTAAACCGGTTTTGGAATTATAAGTACTGCTTGGTAATCAAAGGAAAGATCTGGTTTTGGTCCTCACATTGGAGCTTATCATTTAAAATAATTCTATCACGCTGCCTGGCGTTTAGAGTCGCCGTGTTACTTAATACTTCACCTTTTGATTTTGGGGTTCAACTAAATAAAAGCACTCGATTGTAATTCTGTGACCAGCACTTGGCTTACTCATGTGCACTACAAATTTAATTCAAACCTATACGTTTTGACGAAATACCATTAGTAAGGCGAATAAGAGAAATTCTTATAACAACGTTATCTTCGGAAATACACTTTTAAAAGTGTTAACATAATAAACGAATTACCTGTACCCCATTATATGCGGATAGAGTTATTCTCGCTAACAGTGCAGAGACAGTTAAAACAGGGATTGAAATAGGTTTTGACTATTTCTCAATGTCTAAAGTAATTGATAGACTTAAGAACGTTTTAAAGAACTACACTCTGAGTTAGTTATATTTTACTTATGGTTTAGAAATAAGATGTTTCACTTGTTACATATTTCGAAAGAAATGACACTCTACCTTCAACGGTTTTTCAGGTCACATTTGTTCTTTGAAGTTTTCAATTTGAATAAAAGGAAAGGAAGAATAACGAAATATTATCTATTAAAAATAAATAATGAAAGCTAAATACTTCGTTCATATTTTAATAAGTCTTATAAAGACTTAAGTGTATTTTTAAAAGAATGTCCCATTCATGTTTGTTTTACTGGTTAATAAAAAATCTCAAAGTTATCTATGTACGTAAAAAGGTGTTTAATGAACGGTTGTTGTACAGTATAACGTTAAAAAATGCTCAATACAATAATGTAATAATTAAGCTTTCTCATAGTTACCTTTATTGAGTGTTGGTTTTACTTTCTACTTCAAAAATGATGTTTAATTTTCAATGAAAACAATTGTGAGAGAAATTATTTTATAAACGAAAAGTGGATCGATCTTAGATCAATGTATCTCTCAGAGATCTAACTAGCAACTACCTACAGGTAATATGGTGTTATCTATTCAATTAGAAGAGCGGGCATAAACATGGTAGAGTATATACGTTTTAACATTTAGCCTATATTATTAATGATCATTTACAATTGTAAACATATTACATAGACCCAAATTACAACTGTGGTACATTTAAAATGATGCTGTCACATAATTTTGTACGATGTTGAAATTTTTTAACCTTCTTTTTTTAAAGAAGACACAGATCGGTGAAAAGTTTCCAACTGCTACAATTTACACAGAGCCTTTATTGTTTTTGTATCTTTACTTAGCTTCACGGTCTAATTCATTTGAACCTTTAACCTTTTAGCTTCTGGTAAGTTTAACCAGGGTCTTATTTCTTTGAATCTCCAACCTTTTTACAGAAGAACTAATGTTTTATTCGTCGAGGAAAAAACATTCCGTTTCGAAAGAAATAAAGTGTTGCAAATTATGTTTGTCACAAGTGTTAACAAGGATTTTATTATATGGTGTTCATTATTTCCCACTTAACCTTCTTTTATGATATCTAATGTTTAGTTATAAAATGTTTTGAGTCATCTGTTAATACATTTTATACCCATTTGTCACAAACGCGTGTAATACACCTACTCTTATGCAATTTAATATTTATACGTGGATCTTAAACAATGATGTTTTAAATTGTATAATTTCTATGGGCAGTCAATTTATTTGAGCCTAATGAGAAACTTAGATTTTTCCCCTCATTTCTATTCAATCGAAATAGTCATAAAGTAAAGAAATTTGTCCCAGGCTTACAGCAGTGATAACTATTTGTCTCTAATTTGTGTTTTGTGATGTGATGACCTCTTGAGCTTTAACTGACGCAAAGCTATAAAAAAAGGCTAGCTGCCTAGAGCAGTCTCTAATTTGATTGGTTTGGTTTGAATTTGGCGCAAAGCTACACGAGGGCTATTTGCGTTAGCCGTCTCTAATTTAGCAGTGTAAGACTAGAGGGAAGGCAGCTAGTCATCACCATTTACCGCCAACTTTTGGGATTGACCGTCATATTATAACGCCCCTACGGCTGAAAGGGCGAGCATGTTTGGTGGGAAGGGGATTCGAACCCGCGACCCGCAGATTGCGAGTCTAGCGCCCCTAACTAATTTGACTGATAGACTGGCACGGCATGGCCAGGTTGTTAGGGCGCTAGACTCGCAATCTGCGGGTCGCGGGTTCGAATCCCTTTCCCACCAAACATGCTCGCCCTTTCAGCCGTGGGAGCGTTATAATATGACGGTCAATCCCACTATTCGTAGCTCAAGAGTTGGCGGTGGGTGGTGATGACTAGCTGCCTTCCCTCTAGACTTACACTGCTAAATTAGGGATGGCTAGCGCAGATAGCCCTCGTGTAGCTTTGCGCGAAATTCAAAACAAACAAAGAGACTGATAGACTAAAACGGCAGCTAGTCAACAGCAACTCTAATCGAATAGTGGACGTTGACAGTCACTCTTATAAGGTATCAACAGGCGAAATGTTTGAAGTGCAACTTTACAGTAATAGAACTCGGACCGCAGACTCCCGGATTCATAGTCCTGGACACTGATCACTAGGCTGTTGCCTCCCCTCCCGTTACATTACATATGAAACTTGCAAATAGAGGATAAATTTGAAAAACCGTGTATCTCCACAGCTATGTGAGTTTTATTTCCGTACATATTTATACATTTGGCCTGGCATGATCTATTGAGTGGCAATTTGCAGGATGAGAGTTCGAAACCGGTCACCGAACATGTTCGCCCTTTCAGCCGTGTATTTATGAGGTTTTAGAGATTACACAAGCGAAATTTGAGAACTTTGAGATGAAGAAAAGTATTTTTAATATTACCATGGAAATAATTTTGCACACGGACTATTCAAAACAAATACTGAAAGACAAATCATTTTTTAGTTTATAAAAAATACATCACTAAAATATAAGATGCTTTGTATATGTATCTCATTTCCACTTTTCTTGGTTAAAGAGTAGCTCAAGAGTTGGTGGTGGGTGGCGTTTACTAGTTGCCTTCTCTCCAGTCTGTCGAAATCAAGGACGATTAGCCCAGATAGCTCTCGAGTAACTTTGTGCAAAATAAATATACGAACCTCCACATTTTATGTTTCCTACATTGTATTTTTACTTATAGCTTTATTTGCATGTCCTATATGTGTGTGCTATTTTTTGTTTTTGACAAACGTTGTATAAATAGCCTACACGTGTATTGAATTAAAATATAAATTATATGTCAAGGGTCGAACTTCCATATGTGAACCATATTTAGAAAGATGACGTGAAAAGTCACGGTTCTGTTACAAATAAAAACTTGGAAATAAGATTACAATGAAAAAAAATTTACACTGACTAGTTTTTATTTATATTAGATATCATGAAACTGGTGGTTGGCTTAAGAAAAAAAAGAAGACAAGTATGGAAGCTATCCTATCGAACGTTTTGTAAAAATAAGAAACATATTTGATATTATTATTCTTTTTGTGATAAAGCAGTAAAAAATGATAATAACTTATTAAAAGGTGAAACATTTGTTGTATAGGAATGAAAATGTGTTGATCTTAAGCAAATTATTATAGTGATAAATAGAAGATGATTAATGAACTGAAACTGTCCCTACCTATTCGTTGTTCTTTCATTGTAGCATCTTCAAGACAAATGAAATAAAAACAAATTTTGCACAGAAGAGCATGAAAGTTGAAATAAAATTAAATTATCTAGACTGCACGTGAAAGTTCAGTAGCTCTTTGCTGATTGCTTAATCTTGGCTTCTTTTGAAGAATAAGAAACTCTACTTTACCCATAGCATAGTCTGATTTCAGCAATTATTTTGAACATTTTATGGGATGGGACTACATCACATTCACTTCTAACATGTTGAACAATGCTTGAGATGTGCTTGAATCTGGGATTAGAGTGTTCTTTTAAATGCTCTCCCAGTCTTTCACAGACAAGGAAACAAAGGAACCTTCACATGAATGGCAACATAATTCATAAATGAGTCACGATTTTTAAATGAAAAAAATATCATTTCTCTATAGAAGCTTAGAAATACATTGCAAGTGGACATGTGGATATGCTCTTTTGATTATGGCATTTCATTTCATCTTTAACATTCTTTAGTTATGAATTCTTATATTGTAGAGACATTATTACCGGTAGCTTTGAGACGTGGTGAGTATCAAAAGCTCTTGTTGTTGTAAAGAGATAACAAAAATACCTCTATAAAAACTACTTTCATTGGTCATGTGCCTTATCTTCTACCTGAATGTGTCCAAACTGATACCTAAACTGGAAAAAACTCACATTATGAAAAGCACGTGTGATTACTTAGATTAATCAGTTAGATTTGGAGATAAATGGGGCATTAATTAGAAAGGCACTTGGCTAGGAAATTTGTCAATTATTTGAAGACTGGTAGGTGATTTTGGAATGTTCTGCTGATGAGAGCATCTTGGGTGATGTCATTTCGGAGATCAGCTAACCTTTGAGGAGTATCATTTGGATTCGAAGTTTGAAGATTCAGATTCATTAAGAATAAGTGCTAGAGTCTGTTTGTTTTTCATTCTGATGGATAGTTAGATGTGGCATGGCCTGGTGGTTAGGGTGCTCAACTTACAGTCTACAAATATTCGGAAAATATAGCTAATGCCAATCTTAGGTTGATAACTCATTAATAAAAAAGGAACTTAATTTCACTCTGTTGAAACTAAAGATCAAATGTCAGATAACTATGTGTCTAATTAAGTTTTTGTGATCCATTACACCAATGAATACCATTTTCTAACAAATGTATTTGAACATCTAATACAAGTCTCCATTTATATTTTTGATATAAAATCATGTTTCATTATAGCCCAATATGTATTAAGCAGATATCTAAAATATATAAAGCTAGCTTTGTGTCTGTTTATTCACACCTTTCATCCACATGTTCCTTGTACATTTCCACATTTCTTGATCAATCAGTAACAAACTTGACACAGTAATATAAGATACCATGAGGAAAGTCGTGAAGAGATTAAGGGTTGGACCCCATCTTATATATAAATGAATGTAAATATGTGTGTTTATCTGCTGCTTATACATTTCCACATTTTTTGATCAATCAGCACCCAACTTGACACAGTGATACAGGACAACATGTGAAAGAGGGGGTTGGATCCCCATTTATTCTCTATTTTACATCGAATGTTGGAGAAAAACTACCAAATCAGCACAACTTCACACAGTGATCCAGCATGACATGTGGGAGGTCAAGAGGGGCGTTGGACCCCCATTTAATTTCATATTTATAGAATTCTTGAAAACAGAATTCTTTCTTTATTTTCAGTATTGGTACCTTTATATATTTAATGTTTATTATGTTAATAAAAAAATAGAAGCACAATTTCTTATCCTTATACAAATGAGTCCTCATTTCACTCATCCAACAGACGGGTATTCCAACTATTTATTAATATATGCAAGTAAAATTACAGACTTAACAAGTATCACACATATGGAAACATTTATTAACAGAACTGCTAGAATTAGATATACTAATATATTATTTGGGAAACTACAAACATCTTAGTTTATAAAATATTGAACTACAGACCAATGTAATAATATCTACCGTATACAATTGTTCTAGCATGTGATTAATCAAACAAAATAAATCACCGTAAACAAAATATAAGAGGCATTTCCCAAAGTGATTCAAGCTAATATGATCATAGAAACACTATAGAACATATCATACACCTGAAATCCATAATTAATTTGACTATCTCTGTAATGCTGAAATTTCGGATGCTAAATCTTTTGGCCCTCACATTACCCCATCCTACTGCTTAAAACTGATCATAGCCTAATTTGCTATCATAAATATATGTAAGTAAAATCTAAGACTTGACAAGTATCACACATACTGAAACATTTATCAACGAAACTTCAACTTAGAAAAAAGACAACTTTATCCAAAGTTTATCAAAAATAATTTCTTTGCATTCTACCTTTGAAAATTATAAGAACAAACAAAATCTGTAAATATAACTGTGATAACAATAAAAAATGTTTTTGCTAACATATTTCAATTTTGTTGCTTTTATTAAGTTTTATGATAAAAGATATGGTCTACAAAAAAGACATTTTTTATTTGACATTTTATAAATCCACCATGTTAACTGTACAATGTTTATTGTTAGAGAATATACTTTTTTGTTATCACACGTATTTTACAGATTTTGTTTGTTCTTATAATCTTCAAAGATAGGATGCACATACGTTATTTTTGGCAAATCTTGGATAAAGTTGTCTTTTTCTAACATGAAGTGTTGTTAATAAATGTTTCAGTATGTGTGATACTTGTTAAGTCTGTGATTGTACTTACATATATTAATGATATCTGTTTAATACATAATGGGCTATGATGACACAAGATTTTATATAAGACAATATAAATGGAAACTTGAATTAGATATTCAAACATATTTGTTAGAAGCTAAAACAATATAACCCCTTTTATCCGAGCACTTTCGAAAGGTGGACCTTTCTTATTCAGGGATAAACTGATCGGAGCTATATTCATGGGGTGTAATGTATCCCAAAAGACTAAGTTAGATACATAATTATCTGACATTTAATCTTTAGCCTGAACAGAGTAGAATTAACTTACTTTTTGTTATTGAATTATCAATGTAAGAATATTTTAACATACCATTGTTACTTACATATTAATTTGCATATCATTTACATACCAATTATCTAATTGATTAACTTTTAATTAATGGAAATTTATCATTATTTACATATTAGTTTGAGTATCATTTACATATGCATATTAATTACATATGGCGTGATCCCCTCCCTCACTTTCGCCTCCATGGTGACATTATATTTACTTCCCACTATTCGTTACTAAAAGAGTAGCCCAAGAGTTGGCGGTGGGGGTGTTGACTAGCTGCCTTCTCTTTAGTCCATCACTGCTAAGTTTTGGAAAGCTAGCACATATAGCTTTGCACAGAATTCAAAACAAACCAAATTAAGGGTTATCTGGGTTCGACGATCATATATCGTGGGTTTTAGTGGGGATGTTAAGACACATTTTTATTTTATTCATTATAGTTTGAGTCGCTTGGTTAGTCGGGAGATTTTTAGCTTGGGTATGGGGAATAATTTCGGCAGCTATCCTGACGTGTACTAAAGTATATTGCTCTGGAAAGGTCGGAAATGTTCTTCTGAATGATTTCTCGGCTTTGAAATGAAGGTATTTATAATTATATATAATTATAATTACGTATTGGCTACCTAACAGGAACTAATAATTTTCTTCATGAAATGGGTCATTCTACCTATTTCTTTGGATGCAATCCTGCACAAGTTGTGAATTTCGGATGTTTTGTATTTTATAGGGTTTATTTATTTGAGTTGTAATGAAAAGAACCACATTCTTCAGCTAAACACTGAAAAATGGTTAGTATTGCTTAATGACGGAAAGGCACAGTACTAGAGGTTCAGAGTTGCAGGAGAAACATAGACATGCGAGGTCTTCGGGCGATCTTGGTTAGATGAAAATACCATCTTGATGAAGTCTTCTAGACTTTTTTAGCAAAGAGTTTGGCGTCGGGCTTGTACTTATTGACGAAGTCGCATATTTGACTAAAGAAGTAGGTGCTAAGGCAGCAAGGCAGACCGTTAATTATCACTGACGTTGTCATGGTGTCTCTGCGACTATCTGTATATGCTGCAGTTAAACAAACAAGTTCAATGACAGCTCAAACATTGTTCGATATGCACTAGGTAAATGTGATGTAGTCCCATCCCTAAAGAATTGGTTTAGTTTTGTTATAAATTTCGCGCAAAGCTATCTGCGCTAGCCGTTCCTAATTTAGTAGTGTAAGACTAGAGGGAAGTCAGCTAGTCATCAACACCAACCGCCCACTCTTGGGCTACTTACTCTTTTACCAAAGAATAGTGGGATTGACCGTCACATTATAACGCCGTCACGGCTGAAAGGACAAGCATGTTTGGTGTGGCGAGGATTCGAACCCGCGACCCGCAGATTGCGAGTTGAGCGCCCTAACCACCTGGCCATGCCGGGACTGCCCTAAAGAAAAAGGTTCAAAATAATTGGTAAAGCTGAAAACAAGAATATACTATGGGCAAAGAAGCCGAAGTTAAACAATCATCAAATCGCTACTGAACCTTTATTAACAGTTTAGGTAATTGAAATATACATTTTTAAAGCCATTTGTATTTTACATCCGATCACCCCACGACTTTACTAGAGAGGGCTGATCAACTCATAGAAAGGCTTTATTCAACAGCCAAACTGTACCTTTGCTTACGCTTGTTATACATCAGGAAAACACATTTTAAAATATTCTGATTTTAGAGTAATATGTATTTAAGATAATCATTACAATGATCAAGCTTCCTCTTCTATAATGCATTGTAGTAAAATATTATTTCTTTTCATACTACTCCCATTTACAGCCTTTACAAGGTTGTTGGAGTCTTACTCTGCTTCCTATAAACTTACCCTTCTTCCTTTTATAACATGTAATCGTTCTGAAGTTAATCGCATCTTCATAAACAATAATTTGCATTGTTCAAGACAGACGTGACTGTCAAGAACGGAAAGCTGTTCAATAAAGAAATATATATATATAAATAAAATGAAAATTAAGCAATGTCATTCACCAGGATCAATCATGTGAAACCTTTCATACCAACAAAGTTTGACGTGTTGATCATTAAGCCTATTTTTTCACAACATTGCATTTTTTTTATTCACTATACTCGATTCAATGATTAAATGAACAAGCTAAAGTCTAGGTTTCGATTGCTTTGCGGTAGTTCACGATGTAATGATACCCTCCAGCTGCTTAACAAAATACCCAGACAGGTTTACTGGATTTCTGTCCCGCTTATTACTGATAACAGTTCTTACTTTTTGTTGACGAGTGACAGCCATTGAAATGCAAACACATTTTACACAAACTTATGAACGTGTAATTATGCAGATCTATAATATGATAACATAATAAACGGTTATGTAAATAATAATGGTAATCGTGTATAACATACTGACTAGAAATACTTAATGTTGTAAATAAATACGACTGAAAACCTACAATGATTACATTGCATTAAATACCAATGTGTTATCATTGCTTTTAACGTTCAGCCATAATCTCTATAATATCTAATGAGGTTTGTTAGCTTAGGAGATTTAGATTATTCCTAAACCAACAACAATAGAATAATCTTCATAAGGGTCATTATGAAAAATAAGTTATTAACAAATATTTTAATTATTATTTAGATATAAACACACCAATCGTTGCTGTTCAGATTCATAAAACTCTCCAAGACAAGAAACACGAGGACCATTACTTATATAAAAACAAACCAGTCGTTGCTGCTTAGATTCACAAAACTCTCCAAGACAAGAAACACGAGGATCATTACTTATATAAAAACACACCGGTCGTTGCTGTCTTGATCCATAAAACTATCCTTACACAAAACATGAATTTACTTATAAAACTTGAACGTTCATGCTTTTGCAAAAGTGCACATACAATATTACAAACTGATGATTGTTTGAAAATTGTTAAAATTCCTTAACAATTACACACTAAACACTTATTAATGTTTTTTCACTGACTCCTTAGAATGACACTAACTAATATTACACATAATCGTTTACACTTCCGAAAGCAATTTCATATTTTGAAGTATCTAACCCAAATTCATTATGCTTCTATTATTTATTATCATTAAAAAAAGCCTTTTTTGATTTAAACTGACAATTTTTGGAAACAGGATGTCTCCAACGAAATATGGAATCAATACAAATAATGTCTGTAAGTTTAAACAATAACCAGACTTATTTCACAACCAAAGCTAATTAATACATAATCGACAGACTCATTTATTACATCTTGTATAGGAAAAAATCTTAAATTTTTATGTCTTTTATTGTTTTCTCTTATATTAATTTATTTCGTCATTAAATATATTTCGGTTAAGAGATATAAAAGATTAAATAAAACTGATAGCTTTCGCCATTAAAACGGTATGGCGTATACCCTAAATGCTGCATGAAATTAAAAACTTAAGAATAAGATTTAATAGATAAATTTTGCTTAGTAAAGGCATGAAACTACACATCTAATATCGAACAACTAGATCTAACAATATCAACATCCCTTCTATGTATCTTGTTTTTCCTAACCAGTTTTTCGTCATCGTTTTGTCTTCCAATAAAGTAAAAGCATATATTGAGTTCTGCTAAAACATGCTACAGGGAAGATGGATCCTGTAGGACGCCCACTTGTCTTCATCGAGACGTAATAGGAATTATTGACTGTTCAGTAGAGAGTCTACACCAACAAAACACCTTAACGAGTAAAGATTTAAAAGGACATTTCAGAAGAAAATACTATTACGTATAAAACAGAATTTTATTGAATCTGAAATCTCCAAGTTCTTCTTCTAAAAATTAAAAAGCCACACTCATTTATTATTTTCCGAGAGTAATTCAGTCTATGTTTATAGCCTTTAGAATAATGTAGAAGTCGCATTAAAGACAAAAACATTGGATAGTAGAAAAGTGGTTTTGAATATACTAATGTTCAAATTTCAGGAAATTTAGTTACTTCCATGGTTTTAACCAAAATATTTTACATCTGATCTAATAATTTCTACACTGCACGAAATAAAAATTCACTACGGAAAACTAGGTCTCTAAACTGTACTGTAGGATAATGTAAGTTGTATAGTAGCACCTGTTAATTAATTTACGGAATTAAATTTTATGGGAAAACTGGTGATTAATTATGACAAAGTAAGGTTCTTACTACAGAGAGTTGAGTAACATTAAACGATTTTAAATATCCCCATCAGCAAGTCATGTGACAGTACAGCAGATGTAAAGTCGCGATAGAACGATAACATGTACTAAGTTTTCACATTGTTTGGCATAATGTAGGTAACGTTTATTCATCAAAAATTGGGTAGGGTATGTAATAGTCATTTCCGACTCAATAGACTCATATACTTAAGTCAGAAAGATTTGTTCAGATCGGGGACTTAGCATTTTGAAGACGATTATATCCGTTGTACTTAATGGCATTGGAAAAAACAAAGGAATATGGATCAACTAAGGGTACCACGATCACAAAAAAAAACCTGTAACAAATCGTACCCTAGCCGTGGTAAGCAAAGTACGGCATCTTGTAACAGAAGAGGATTCCAGAACACAAAGGTCAGTGCCAAAAACTTTCCAGATGTCTCAAACAACAGTAAGTAATATATTCAAGAAGGATCTCAGTCTGGAAAAGTGACATAAGTGACTCAAACTGCTTCCACTATGTATCGATTCAGTCGTTGTATACCTAACGGAGCGCCTCCCAGTGGCACAACGGTATGTCTGCGGACTTACAACGCTAGCAACCGGGTTTCGATATCCGTGGTGGGCAGAGCACAGATACCCCATTTGTATAGCTTTTCAAACAAATCAAACCTAATGGCGCTGGAGAGTGAAACGGATATTCATGCTATTCTATAGGATGACATATAATTCAAGTCGCGTACGAATTTCTGTGACTTCGGACTGTTGAAGAAACCACTGTTTTCGTACACTAGGTGGCCTATGAAAACATTCGGTGAGTAGTGGTGTGCTTTTGACTTAACATTCTTACCGCGGAGACTTTTGGAATGGAAACTTTGCTACAGGGCTATTGTCAAGATGCACGATCGTCAGACAGAGCATGACTTCATGTGACAACATGAACTGTAATGACGTGGTGAGACACCAAAATCATTTTAACATAACCTCTTATTGTAGGTATATAAAAAACAAATTAATAAATTATTGACTTATTTTTGTGGAAATATTTTGAAATTTTTAACCTAGTTTCTAAATTATTGCCACGTCACTCGTTTCAGACAGTGTTATAAGATATTTTACAGGGAATGTCATGGTATGTGTTATATACTGATGTGGAAGTGTTATTGGATCATGTTACACGCACTTTTATATGAGGTAGTAAGACAATAGTTAAGTTTTTGATCGGTTATCTTTCTAGAAAAACCCGGAACACGTAGAAGTCAAAATCAAGCATCATCTTATCAATGTCAAAGATCAACTAAGACCAAAGTATCGGTCATATTGTTTTTGTTCTATACTAATACCTAGTTACGTTACTTATATTTTGCCTGTTTATGTTTTATAGTTACTGAATAAGCTGGTATGCTGTCTTGCATCTAAAAGTCATAGTGGTGGATTCAGTATCAGTAGTAAACAAAAATAAATGTATTGAAAATATTATCTATGGAGAAAAGCAATGAATTTGGTTCTTAGACTAAGTGTGAGTTGTACATGTGTGAGTTTATAGTTACCTGGTTTGTAGCATTAATTAATATGCTTAATTCTATAACTGTAATTGAATAGATATATGGATAAGTACAGACTTCCACTTACTGACGTGATGGTTACCAAAACACATAACTCATATAACACAGGAGATTACAGGAAACCACAGATAATATAAATGAAACCACTCCACAAGTAAAAGACAAGCGTAATAAACTACCTAGATGCTAGAATAAACAAGGTTTGTAATACTGAAAAAACTAACTAGATGGAAGTAAAGTTAAAGAGCTCCTGCTCTGCTTAAGATGAACACCTGTAATACTGATAAAAAAGAACACAATGAAGATAAATACAAGCATTCTTCTATGTTAGAGGTCTGTCTGAAAACATTCAGATAATATGTAAACAACATAAAGGCAGAACAGTATTCACACCAAATCCCCAATGGACCCAATACAATAGAGATACAACAATAGTTACAATTCAGGAAAGCGCACAATATACAACAAGACTTGGTGGTACCAATCTACCTGTAATAGCCCAACATGCCAGAGAAAAAGACCATACAATAAGTCGGAAACGAGATACACATGGGAAAAATAAAGTTCGTTTGGACTTATAACATGACAAAGATATATATATATATCAACTGCCTTTTCAAAGCAATTATGTATATTAGCAACTGAACACGTTCTCAAATTAATATAAATTCACACTGAGTAAAAACAGGCAAGTTAGAACAAAGGTTAAGACAATAGAAAAAACTATATATTTTTTTCGAAATAAGATTCACGATTTGATTCGTTACCACGTGCTCACGCGCACAGCGATGCGCGCTCAAGCAAATGTCTGTCGCACCTGAGACCTGATATCAGATCTACGGCGTTATTCACTTTGTTGAGACGAGTTATAGATAAGTCCTGTTAGGAGAAGAAACTAAACCAGACCATAATTTCCATAAAGGAAGTGTTTCTTCTCTATCTGTAAAGAAACTTTTCAATTATCTACCGTTTTACTGATTTTCTTAAACTAAATTCTAATCAACGAATCAGTATTGACAAACAATTCCTAAATTAGATCTTAGCCAACTTTGACGTTAGATAAAAAGTTAGTAATGGCAGATTTATTCAGTTATTTGCTGGAGCTTAACTCGACAGTTTTAGAGTCCAATTTCAGCAGAGAAGATTGGTTTCTTTTACAAGAAGAACTAGGACTTGCTACAATAACAAATGCAACAGAGAAGAACTTTTCCCTCCAATCCAAGCGTCCTCTTGCATTCTATTCAGGTTTGGTCTGGACAACGTCTGCCATAGCACTTGTTTGCGTCTATTCTATTATCTTTATTGCTGCTATGTTGGGAAACGTTATGGTCATTACTATTCTGCTCCACAACAAAAGAATGCGGACTGTAACAAACACATTTCTTCTGAATCTAGCCATAAGCGATCTTCTTCTTGGTGTCTTCTGCATGCCATTCACTCTAGTTGGAAGTCTGCTGAGAAACTTCATCTTTGGTGACGTCATGTGCCGACTCATCCCTTACCTTCAAGGTGAGTTCTTGTCCGTGGAATTATACATTACAATTCATTCGATTTATGTTAATTTTTAGAACGTATTATTTGAAACAGCTACAAGTTTTTCTGTTTCATAAATGACAATGCTCATATTGATTTTGCAAAAAAAATAAAAATTCATGATTATTAAAATCATTTTGACCCATTTTACTTTATTTTTACCTATCAATACTATTGATAGTTGTCAACATTGCATACAATATGTACCAAATAATTAGGAAATAACCTCGATGTCTAAAATGATTATATGATAAATACAATTTGTCATATGGGAACAAGTTTTCATCAGAAACTCATAGTAAAACATATGTTTTATACAAGAGTGTTTGGATATGGTCGAGTGTGTTTCAAGTCCGTATTATACAACATAACGCTGCCCGGCATGAGCAGGTGGTTAGGGCGCTCGACTCGCAATCGGAGGGTCGCGGGTTCGAATCCCCGTCCCACCAAAAATGCTCGTCCTTTCAGCCGTATGGGCGTTATAATGTGACGGTCAATCCCACTATTCGTAGCCCAGGAGTTGGCGGTGGGTGGTGATGACTAGCTGCCTTCCCTCTAGACTTACATTGCTAAATTAGGGATGGCTAGCGCAGATAGCCCTCGTGTAGCTTTGCGCGAAATTCAAAAACAAACAAACAACAACATAACGAACACTGTTCCGTGTAGATGTAGTTTTCATACGCTGATTGAGAAATGAGGGAAAACACGTTGAACACTTTCTGTAGAAGTTTTAGAAACTTTCCTGAATTAATCTTGTGACCTACAGTTCCCAAACGACAAGCAGTTTATAAGATGTAATTATTTTAAATGTGGGATTTTTTTATAATCATTTTGTGTTTTTTTTCCTTTTCCGAAAAGAAATCTATTCGTTTTATGTTAAAAAGTTTTATAATTTGCAAATATATGTATGGCATACGTTAGCTTTAATTTTGTAGAGAAGGAAAGAAAGAATAACGATAAGTAGATAAATAAAGGTAAAAATAAACTTGAACAAATAAAAACGCAGTCACCGAACAAATATCCAACACCGGGGAACAAATCATAGGGTGGGTCATAATGTAATGTGTCCTGGTTTTTTGAAGTACCGGCGGAAGTAAGACCCAAATTGCGTTGGGGGGTGCACAGTCTATCCGATTTAACCCCAAGTTCACCGTCCTCACAAGAAGAGAAAAGGTGCAGGTGTGGGTGCTCAAGCCCACAACGTCCCACATCTTTACCACCTTTTGTTGTCTACAGTCAGATGTGGGTGCTCTAGCCCACAACGTCCCACATCTTTACCACCTTTTGTTGTCTACAGTCAGATGTGGGTGCTCTAGCCCACAACGTCCCACATCTTTACCACCTTTTGTTGTCTACAGTCAGATGTGGGTGCTATAGCCCACAACGTCCCACATCTTTACCACCTTTTGTTGTCTACAGTCAGATGTGGGTGCTATAGCCCACAACGTCCCACATCTTTACCACTCTTCGCTGTGGGCAGCCAGAAGTAGGAAGGTGATTGCTGTAAAAAGTAATAATAAAACAAAATAGTAAGGATGATAATAATTAAGTACTATATCTCAATGAAAAAGACAGAAAAACTGTTACTGAAATTGGCATTTCAACCCCCCCCCCCGTGTTGTTTCGATATAAATAAAAATATATTAAGATACTATCATAGTAAGCGAAATCTTCTCTATTAGTATAGTTCCCATCCCCCTCCCTTTGATGCTACTATCTGGATCTTTAATGGTTCTAAAGAAATCGACACAGTAGCAACTCTTTTATAGGGAAAGTGATACAACTACAATTATATCCATTTTCCTTCCCACCAATAAATTTTATAAATTATTTTTATCCTATATATTATAATTTTATTTATGTCATTATTTTCAAATTTATGTAAATACTTTTTTGTACTTATTAAAAAATAATTCAAAACATTGAATTAAGTTTTTCTCATCCTAGCCATTGAAAAACAAAAATGTACTAATAAACTTATATTGGATGTTTAAAATTGTATATTACTGCAAATGTTACAATATCTAAGAAGTTGTGAATGTGTAATACTCTGTAGGGAATTAGTTTGAAGATTATTATTTAGCGAGGGAAGTCCATATATTTGAAATGTAAAATTATTTTTTATCGTGAATATCAATATTGCTATAATTAATTGAAAAACAAAAATGTACTAATAAACTTATATTGGATGTTTAAAATTGTATATTACTGCAAATGTTACAATATCTAAGAAGTTGTGAATGTGTAATACACTGTATGGAATTAGTTTGAAGATTATTATTTAGCGAGGGAAGTCCATATATTTGAAATGTAAAATTATTTTTTTATCGTGAATATCAATATTGCTATAATTATTCATTATCTTAATATCTAGATCTACATAATATGCTTCAGTATTTGATAAGGAGGTATTTTCGATTTGTAGACCTGTAGGATAAATGTTACCAATTGGAGTTGGCATAGCCTGGTGGTAAGGGATCTCGACTTGCAATCTGAGGGTCGCGGATTCGAATCTTCGTCACCGAACATGCTCGCCAGTTCAGCCGTTAGGGCGTTATAATGTGACGTCAATTGCACTATTCGTTGGTAAAAGAGTAGCTTAAGAGTTGTCGGTGGGTGGTGTTGACTACCTACCTTCCCTCTAGTCTACCATTGACAAATTACCGTCGACTAGCTTTGTGCAGTTTTGCGCAAAATTCATAACAAATCAAACCAAGTTACCAATTTAATTAATTATTACTGGATTATTAATACTAATTAAATCATCTATATATATGTGTGTGTTAAGGAAAATAATTCCGGACTTGTAAATTGTTTGTTTGTTTTTTGAATTTTCGCGCAAAGCTACACGAGGGCTATCTGCGCTAGCCGTCCCTAATTTAGCAG
>NW_013667616.1:150583-153974 GCF_000517525.1 Limulus polyphemus
CCCCGGACTTGTAAAATTATTTATCAATAGATTTTCATAATAATAAAAATATAAATTAGCAACACAACTTGAATAACTAGACCACATCGGTATAAATTTCCTTATCAAAACGAATATAGTTATTATAGAAGCAAAAACTGAATGATTTTAAGTATCGAAACCCGGATTCTAGCGTTGTAAGTTCGAAGACATACCGCTGTGCCACTGAGATATATTAATGAATTTATTACCAACACCAAATCACTAAATGATATAGTTGTAGAAATGTAGTGAAACCGTATATTTGAATTGTATCTGCTACTTTATTTTATTTTGTTTTATTTAAATTTTCTAGAGTTTTAAATACAGGTTCATTATTTTAAATTATCCAGAAATTATGTTTATTATTTAGATTTTGTTCAATTTTAACAAATAACTGATTCAGAAATTTGCTTAATAAATCCGCAGCTTGTTTCAGTATAGTTTTTATCGAACTAGAAATAACACGAAATTTAATGGGAGATTTATGTAATTTAAGTATGCGTATTATAAATACGGTAATTCTAAATAGGGATTTGATTTAGCACCAAATTTTTTGCAACTTTCAACAAATTGTTAATGATATCCTCTTTAGACATATTTTGTAATTTAAAAGTTTGTGTAGTATTTAACTCATTGATGGCAATTTTTGCATAAAAATGTTTACGGATAAAACCAAAATAATAACTGGCTTTATCGATAGGCACAATAGTATATTTCTCTTGTATTTTACCAATGTTAATTTTATATTGAAAAAATAATATATCTATTGGACATTTATTTAGATTAACAAAAGCTATTTTATGTTTAGTTATATGAATAATATAATATACCCGTTTTAAAAACGAATTTGGAGGCTGATGTGTAGAATAATTAAGTTTTAGAACATAATCGTCTATGTTTTTCATTATAGAACTTAAAATGACTACTTTTTTTTACATTTTGAAGCCATTCTATATTTAACACCTTTTTCCAAGACCTTCCGTAAATAATTATATTTTACCATATCCAAATTTCCAGTTATAATATGTTTATGAAAAGAATCTGCCAAAAAACAATAACATGGTAAATTGTGTTAATATAATATATATATAATACATATAAGTGGTCCTCTTGGAATTACATACTTAAAACTTATAATAGGTTTAATTTTTTTTAATTAAAGGAAAAATATGACATCTTGTACGTAGGAAAATCAACTGGACCAAAATACACTCACATGTTAATAGTTTACGCTAATTAATGTTCATTGAAGAATTAAAAAATTCCGCCTACAAAAACACAAATAGTTATATTATGTCTAGTAGCTGAAGTTGAATTTAGTCATGGCCCCGTGATTGAAACATGTAAGGCAAATGGGAAGCAATCAAAGTTTGGGCTATTCAAGGATACTCCCAAATCAAAGTTTTAGCTATTCAAGGATACTCCCAAATCAAAGTTTTAGCTATTCAAGGATACTCTCAAATCAAAGTTTTAGCTATTCAAGGATACTCCCAAATCAAAGTTTTAGCTATTCAAGGATACTCCCAAATCAAAGTTTTAGCTATTCAAGGATACTCTCAAATCAAAGTTTGGGCTGTTCAAGGATACTCCCAAGTTAAAGTTTGGTCTGTTCAAGGATACTCCCAAATCAAAGTTTTAGCTATTCAAGGATACTCTCAAATCAAAGTTTGGGCTGTGCAAGGATACTCCCAAGTTAAAGTTTGGTCTGTTCAAGGATACTCTCAAATCAAAGCTTGGGCTGTTCAAGGATACTCCCAAATCAAATTTTCGGCTGTTCAAGGATACTCCCAAGTTAAAGTTTGGTCTGTTTAAGGATACTCTCAAATCAAAGTTTGAGCTGTTCAAGGATACTCCCCTTCAAAAAACTGTGGCATATCTTTGTGTTTTAGTAGGAGCTATAAGTTAGGATCTAAAGAAGATACATAAAACTGAAAGTCTTAATAGAAAGTGGTCTAGGTATGGAACTGAAATTTTCCAAAATTAATGTAATTGTCTCAAGGTAAATTCTTTTCAAAATAGACGATTGTCGAGTGTAGATATAGCTAATAACCATGCTATAAATGCAGGTGTGAATGTTACATCGAGAACTGTAGCCTACACGTTAGCACGAAGTAGTTTCAATGGAAGTGTAGCTACTCGAAAACGATTTCTGCTAAGAAGATATAATCAAACCTAAAGGTTCAAGTGGGCATTGGACCACAAACAATGCTCTTTACAGATGGTTACAATTTCGAATTGTTCGGCAACAATCAATAACAGCTTACTCAACGATCGACGACCGAGAGAAGAACAGTATCATAGTTAATCTGTGACATCTATAGTGAAGCATGGTACAGAATCAATACAAATTTTGAGCTGCATCACAGCCAACAAAATTGATGACATCCCGACTGGTGAAAAGTACTTGTAGATTCTGATATATCATGCTGTTCCCTCGGGAACACGGTTCATCGACTGGGGATTCATCTTCTCGTAAGAGAATGATCCAAGTAATATAGGCAATGTAGTGAAACGATATCTTGACGACAAAGAGACTGATGAAACGCTCACAATCCTGACTTAGCATGGCCAAAGTCCTGATATGAGCGCCATGTGCTTAAGTAAAAATAAGAAAATCAAAAGACAACCGAAGAACTTGACTTTATTTTAAAGGGGAATACAGAATATTTGGAACAATATTCCATAAGTGTATATACTGCTGAACTGTATGATAGCACAAAAAACAAAAACAAGGTGTAATGCCTTGTGTAAAATTAAAGTCTCGCATAGAAAATATTAGTGCATTACAAAGATTATTCATTCTCCTTGTGTATCTACATTCTGTAATAATGTTTTATATCATTAATAAGTTCATCATCTAATTGTCATTAGCCCTTGTTTGTGATTCGTGTTTGTTTATCGTTTGTGTGTTTCCGTACTTATTTTTATTACTGTATGTCGATATGTAAAGAACGCTAATTTAATTTGTGTCGGCATGTAGAAAATGTTTTCATATTTGGGAAGTTAAGTTAAGAGTTAATCTATACGACAAGTTAAGGGTTGTTAGGTTAACCTCTATCAAAATAACAAATATATAGATATATGAATAAGGTAATTCAGCACGTGAAGAAACATTTAACTCTTCTATATACAATAAAATATAGGTATATGAATAAGATAATTCAGCACGTGAAGAAACATTTAACTCTTCTATATATAATAAAATATAAGTATATGAATAAGATAATTCAGCACGTGCAGAAACATTTAACTCTTCTATATATAATAAAATATAGGTATATGAATAAGATAATTCAGCACGTGAAGAAACATTAAACTCTTCTATATATAATAAAATATAGGTATATGAATAAGATAATTCAGCACGTGA
>NW_013667616.1:154682-159146 GCF_000517525.1 Limulus polyphemus
AAAACACTTTAAATTTTACTTTTACTTTCTTTAGGAAATTGTTACACTTAAACTACGGGTAAATAAGTTTTCAAGTTCACCCAATTTTCTGTAATACTTAAGTCTGTAAAATAAGTCAAAAAATGAGCACATTGATAAACTTTAAGATAATATTAATTTTTTTGTTGTGGAATTCGGAAAACGAAAGACAGTTGTGTTGACTTTAAACATAAATGAGTCTCACAGGGTGTCAGCGGTAAGTCTGAAGGTATAAGCTAACACCCTGTGGGACTCATCTATGTTTAAAGTCAGCACACCTGTCTTTCGTTGTCCAAATTCGGGTTTCGATACTCTTAGTGTAACTTTGTGCTTCACAATAAACAAACAAACAATACATAGATTAAAATGTATTAAAGGATTACCATTTTGCTAAGTATTGTTCGAAAGTTACATTTTTAAAGTCTTTGAATAATTTAAGACAGAAAGTAACTTGATAAATTTACATTTTTACAGGTTTACGTCTGCTAGAGGAGTAAAATATTAATAAAGACTTTCCATCGGATATTTAGGTAACAGTTGTCTTTGTTAGGTAAACACAATTTAAGTTAAAAACAGTTTATGCAAGTTTGATACGTCCAGTAGATCTCTTGCATTTCCACTGAAAAGACGAGCAGTTTTATGAGAGTCACTGAATAGTTTTTCAACCATTAATAAAAATGCTGATTGACTTTATGAATAGGCCTATTTAACAAATTATTTATATATATAAAAAAGAACTACGTATATCAATCTGTGTATATTGGACTTCTTCCGAGGTGTATTGGTTACAGATATGCAATTTCACTTGTACATTTGTCAGTAATAAACGAACATATGAAACACAGCGATTAGACACAACCACTGAAGTTGAGTGCACCATATGAAATCGATTTTGGAGCCTCACCAAGTTGTTACAGTCCATGTCGCCACGTTCAGTCATGCTTTATCTGACAGCAGTGCATCATGCAAATAGAATGGCCCTGCAGCTTAGTCATGTCCAAAACACATTCCTTTTCCCTGCATGCTTTACATAATTCATCTAGTGTACGATGACAACGGTTCTCCAGTACCCGTTTTAATAGTCCGATCTCACAGAATTCAACAGGCAACTTCACCGGCATGCCTTCTTACGAGATTGAATATACATTTCATTCGCCAGTTGCTTAAAGTATGCCTCGATTAAACAGGTATGTCGTGGTACAAGTGACTAGCATCGCTTTTACAGACTGAGATACCTCTTGTTTATGTTGTATACTGTTTACTAGGGTACGTGGACGGACTTTGGCACCGACTTGTATGATCGATTGTGGATTATTACCTGTTGCAAGACGCCGCACTTTGAATACCCCAACTGGGGTTTGACTTGTTGCAGGTCACAATCTCGATGGTTCTGGTGCCACAAGTTGATCCATATTCTTTTGTTTTTCAATGACATTTAATACAAGGGATATCTCCGTCTTAAAAATCCTAAATTTCGTATCTGAACACATCCTTATAATCTGGTTGTATGAATATTTTGCATCGGAAACTGTTACATTCCCATCCTAAAAGAGATCGCTTTTCGATAGCATCACACTGTCTACGAAATACTAAACAATATAAAATATTGTTCTGACATATGCAATTCCACTGACACATTATACTAGCAGTGGTTATCATTCGTCTTTCTGATTTGCATATTCAACATTATTTCAGTATATCTTTCTCAACCTTCTTTAGTACCAAAAGTGGTCAGTAACAAGATATTTTTCAAAAGACAGTGATCAGTGAAGCTCCATTACCAGAGGTATAATAATCAGTGGTATGTATTTATTAAAATGATTATTAGTTGAAAAAAAGAAGTATGGTATACTAAACTGCGACCAGTAACTACCATTAGTAGGACAATGGTCAGTAATGAATTATAATTAATATATTAGTGGTCCAAATGGATTATCATCACCAATAAAGTGGCCAGTAATGAATCATTACCAGTAAAATAGTGGGCCAAATTAATTACCATCTCCAAGAAAGTGGTCAGTAATGAATCATTATAGTTAAAACATTGGGTTGTAATAAATTACCATTACCAAGAAAGTGGTCAGTAATGAATCATTACCAGTAAAATAGTGGGCCAAATTAATTACCATCTCGAAGAAAGTGGTCAGTAATGAATCATTATAATTAAAACATTGGGTTGTAATAAATTACCATCTCCAAGAAAGTGGTCAGTAATGAATCATTATAATTAAAACATTGGGTTGTAATAAATTACCATTACCAAGAAAGTGGCCAATAATGAATCTTCGCCAGTGGGAAAGAACTCATTAAAATAAATTTTTGATCAACGACGAGGTAGTAATAAGAAGAATACTTCACAGTATCTTAATCACTGATAATTTTGGGAGGGAGAGGCATCTTAAACATCAATGAGACGTTCTTAATTAGACAACACTTTTTATATAATTCTACACACACCAACCTAGAACTGAAATAGATTCATTAAACTGGAGAATATTGTAATTACTTTTGGTAAGAAGCAGCAAATTTTAATTATTTATATGTAAATAAATCGTTAAGTACATAGCTTATATGTTGAAATAAATTCCAAGTGAAGAAAACTAAGAATATTTACTCTTAGAATGCTAGAAAATGAAATGAATCGAAGTAAAAGTTGTTTTTTTCTTCTGTTACCATACCAAGGTATTCATTAATATAGCATAATCATTTAATAAACATTTACAGTGAGTTGGTCATTTTAACTACTTTTAAGTTAATAAATATACATTCATGTTGAAGTTTAACAAACGTTAACTTGTATCTTATATATGATTACCTACTTGTGTAAATTATCGAAACATTCTTTCACGTTTGGAATATTTTTAGCAGCCATATAACATCCAAAAAGCATCATATGTCAATCTTTAATGGTAACATATTTCCTTCTGCTAATACCTTATAAACACTATTACGAACAAGGTAATTACCCGTTTAATTATATTATTGTGGTACCTGATCTCATCAGTAGAGTCAATTAGCACTAGTCATCTCCATAAAATTATTAAGCGTAGTAACTTATTTAAATATTTTGACACTAATTGGTGATAACTACAATATTTTTTTCACACGCTTTTACATGGCCTTTATAAGATCCTTAGAATTCATGGAGCAACATTTTTCTCCTTTTGTGAAACTCGTTTAATGAAAACTGAGGATAATGTTTGGTAGATATTTACTTTTTACTCCATGTTAATGATAATACGTTAGGGTGCTAGGAGGGGGGGGGTACACTACATAGTACCGTATTCAGTTGGGAATTTAGATCATTTTTACTCAAATAATATCTCTTTGAATAACTTTATTCTAGTAATTTCCATATCTTTTCCAATACCTTAGATCAATATATATATATTTTTGGAATCGATAAATGCGTTTTGCATGAAATCGAAGTACTCTTTATTTCAAACCCCGTCAGTAATATCTTCAGACTCTTCTAAGACTTAGGAAAATTCCCTAATGCTGAAATGACCCATTATATACACTAACTTTAATTGAATTGATCTTTTTGCCTTTAAGGCTAGGCTATCGATGTCTCACAAGCTGTAATTTTCTTTCTCTTTGTCTGCAGATAAAGGTGTATTTTTGTTCGATTCATCTCATTTCATGCACAGGTTTCTACTTATCTTCTCTATCTAAAGATCACTTCCCGAAAAAGGTCAAACTCTTAGATTCCTTAGCGCGATTCATAAAAATATTAAGCACGTAACACAAAAATAGACTGTAAGTCTATTCTCTAGAAGAAAATATATCCTATTATTTCATAAATATTTATAACACGTTCGTCAACAACTAACTGACCCCAAGAAGCTGAACTATTAAAAACACAATCTCCTTTCTAATCTGACGTTTATATTTTCAATCACTTAAAAAAGAATAACTTAAAGATTTTTATTTCATTCAGCCAATATTATTAGCAATTTATGTAGGTTTTGTTTGTTGTTCAGCACACAGCTACACAATAGACTATCTGTATTCTGCCCACCACCGGTTTATAGGGTTATGAGACAAACTTACCGCTAAGCCACTTGGGAGCATTTATGTAGAACTTTATAGTTTGTGACCCATAAAAATAACAATAAAAACATAAAACTGAAAATTTAGCATTTCCATTTCGATGCCTAAGAGCAGAATTTTTGCTTTCATTTTAAGTTTGAAAGTCATTCAAAATGTGGTATAAAGCAATACAACACAGATCGTGCAACATATATAAGAATCACGTGCTAAGTGGTTTCATAAGTGATTTAGTAACTTTGTGAATTGCAGATTATTATTTAGTGATACAGGTGATTGTGCCATCCATGAAACGTCCTTTCTATGGAAAGTCTTCTTCCGCTAAAAGAATGCAAGCACAAAGAGCAGCTGAAACAGAAGAAGAACGCAATCAAAGACTTCAAGCACAAGCTGCAA
>NW_013667616.1:160146-174280 GCF_000517525.1 Limulus polyphemus
CGCCGGGTAACTCAGCCAGTAAATAATATAAAAAATAGGCATTTACGTGGAAAAATGTCTTATTTAATGTTAAACTTATTAACTCTGTTACAATTTGGTAATGATAATTTATCGATTAACAGACCTATCAACAATATATACCACAATAACAAAGTTATTTGTGTTCATCAGAAATGGTGTAAAAGTGACAATTTTTACTACATAACATATGACAAGTACTTAATCATTCACTATAAAATCTATTGTTGTACGTTTCTTCTCTCTATAACAAAGCTCTAACAACAATAAAAGTAAAGAAACATTTCAATACAAAGTGAGTGTCAGCTAAATCTATTGTTTGTTTTGTTCTTGTGTTTTATAAATTCCTTGTAGTCATATAATAATGCTTAGAGACGGCTTGAATGGGTAATGAAGAAAAACTTTAATATAAGTTTAACATAACAGCAAATGTACAACGTTTCGACAAAGTGTTGTCAAGAAAACATACTTACGAATTGATAAAAGAAGCTAGACAAAAATCAAAACGTAATTTCCAAAACATTTCTGTTGGTTGCCTAGTCTGTATGATGTCCGAATTTCGTTAGTATCAGTTAGTACTGTTCACATTGTATATCATCCCTCTCTAGTTTAATTACTTCTTGAATATTTGAACAAACTTCATGTGTTAAGTCCTCCCGTTTCTAACTTTATTTGTAAGGACTTTCAAGTGACGTTCATTAAATACTGCTCTTTAAACACAGGTCGGAAAAATTCTTTTGAAGCACTTCTACCCCACCACGGGCAACAAAAAAAAACATTAAACGAATGAAAATATAAGAATTAGGCTCTTGTGATAAGCACGAAAATGTAAATAGAAAGGTAGACATAATCATCGATTAATTAATAGTTACAGTGTCCAACAGAAAGTCAGCTAGATGAACAGATGTTAAATTATTTACTTTTTTATTTCTAGCGCTTGTTTTATCTGAACTACAATGTCTTAGCCTAACTTATCACTGAAAATGATCTACGAATAAGTATTTGACTTCGAATAAACAGAGACAAATAAAGAGAGAAATGATACGTTTAGACACATTAGTAGATAAAGAACCAGAATGATATTAGAGACATGAATAGATAGATAAAAGTTAGTGGGTGTATAAATAGATATATAAATAGACATAAAATACGTGTTTATTTATCCACATATAGATGATTAAGGCAACAGAAAGAGGTTAATAAAGAGATGCGGGGCTAGTTAGTAGATAGAAATATAGATGTTAACAGAGAGATACGGGTTAGTCAGTAGATAGATGTTAACAGAGAGATACAGGATAGTTGGTAGACAGACATATAGATGTTAACAGAGAGATACAGGGCAGTTAGTAGAGAGACATATAGATGTTAACAGAGAGATACGGGTTAGTCAGTAGATAGATGTTAACAGAGAGATACAGGCTAGTTGGTAGACAGACATATAGATGTTAACAGAGAGATACAGGGCAGTTAGTAGAGAGACATATAGATGTTAACAGAGAGATACAGGTTAGTTAGTAAACAGATATATAGATGTTAACAGAGAAATACAGGTTAGTTAGTAGACAGATATATAGATGTTAACAGAGAGATATATACATGTTAGTCAGTAGATAGATGTTAACAGAGAGATACACATCAGTCAGTAGATAGACGTTAACAGAGAGATACAGGTAAGTAGAGAGACATATAGATGTTAACAGAGAGATACACGTCAGTCAGTAGATAACGTTAACAGAGAGATACATGTTAGTAGAGAGACATATAGATGTTAACAGAGAGATACAGGTTTGTTAGTAGACAGACATACAGATGTTAACAGAGAGATACATGTTAGTTAGTAGACAGACATACAGATGTTAACAGAGAAATACAGGTTAGTTAGTAGATAGACATAGATGTTAACAGAGAGATACACGTCAGTCAGTAGATAGACGTTAACAGAGAGATACAGGTTAGTAGAGAGACATATAGATGTTAACAGAGAGATAAAGGTTAGTTAGTAGACAGACATAAATGTTAACAGACAGATACAGGTTAGTAGAGAGACATATAGATGTTAACAGAGAGATAAAGGTTAGTTAGTAGACAGACATAAATGTTAACAGACAGATACAGGTTAATTAGTAGACAGACATATAGGTCTTAACAGAGAGAAACAAGTTAGTTAGAATACATTCAGATAGATGTTAACAGAGAGATACATGTTGGTTAGTAGACAGACAGATGGATGTTAATTGAGAGATACGGGCTAGTTAGAAGACAGACAGATAGATGTTAGTAGACAGACAAATAAATGTTAACAGAGAGATACGGGTTAGTTAGTAGATAGACAGATAGATGTTAGTAGACAGACAGATAGATGTTAACAGAGAGATACGGGTTAGTTAGTAGATAGACAGATAGACCTTAAAAGAAAATAAAGGTCACTTATTAAACAGATTAAGAGGTTAATAAAGAGATACAGGTTAGTTAGTTGACAAATAGATAAAGAGGTTAACAGAGAAACAATATTTGTTAGTAGACAGACATATAAAGAGGTTAACAGAGAGACACAGGTCAGTAGACAGACAGGTAGAGGTTAACAGAGCGACACAGGCTAGTTAGTAGACCGACAGATGTTAACAGAGAGATGCAGGTTAGTTAGTAGACAGACAGGTAATGAGGTTATTAGGGAGGTACAGTTAAATAATTTGACAGACATAGGTTAGCAGAGAAATACAAGTTAGTCAGTAGACTATAGAGGTTAACAGAGAGACAGATAAGGTGGTTAATAGAGAGATACAGGTTAGTTAGCTGACAAAGAGATACAGGTTACCAGAAAAATACGAGTTAGTTAATGGACAGACAGGTAAAGAGGTTAACAGAGAGACACAAGTTTAGTTAGTAGACAGACACATAGAGGTTACCAGAGAAACAGAGGTTAGTTTGTAGACAGACAGATAGAGGTTACCAGAGGGATACAGGTTAGTTAATAGCCAGACAGATAGACCTTAAGAAAGAGATACAGGGTCAGTTAGTAGACAGCTAAAAAGGTTAATTTAGGAGATACAGGCTAGTTAGTAGACAGGTAAAGAGGTTAATAGATATATATATATATACAGGTTAGTTTAGCAGACAGGTAAAGAGGTTAATAGATATATATATATATACAGGTTAGTTTAGCAGACAGGTAAAGAGGTTAATATATATATATATATATACAGGTTAGTTTAGCAGACAAAGAGATACAGGTTACCAGAAAAACACAGAGAGATACAGGTTAGTTAGTAGCCAGACAGATAGAGGTTAACAGAGAGATACAGGGTCAAGTGATTAATAATAAAATATAACAGTTACATCGTACATTTCATCTGATAAAGTCGTAAGAGTTTCATTAACAAAAAACACATTCAGGCAACACATTCAGTAGTAATAAAAATAACAACACGCAGTCTCTTTCATAGTATATCTTCAAATAATTTTCATTTCATTGGATACGTTTTCTTAAAGTGTTACTATATTTTGTAACGAATTTTTATTATATATCTATTTTAATATCGACGTTGTTTAGATGAAGTTTATATTTTAAAACATGCGTAGCTTGTAGTGTTAAATATGTATTTCGAAATTTCTGCCTATACTAAAGATTTTATCATAACTACAGTTTCGCTTTATAATTAAAGCAATATATCTGGGATGCTGTTACCAAGGTTCTATAGATGGATTGTGTTACTAAGGGTAGTGTATCCGTCGCTTTATCTATAAAACGCTTCATTAATTCATCAGTTCTGTAGTTTTCGCCTCTCTAATTGATGTTTATCCTGAAAAGTTTTTATCATACATAATGTTTCGTTTTTATAAATATTGAACGAGACAAATAGTCCTGCCAATTGTGATTTTAAGTATTGATTTAATACATATTATAATTTCGTTTCTATATTTAATTTGCATAACATACTTTTCCCAATTGTCGCCTTGAAGAGGACGGATTTTTCATGATAACGTAATTATTTAAATCTCTAAATAATATACAGTAATTTAACATACAGTCTTACTGTTTATCCTCATAAGTGTATATATATATATAGATAATGCGTGTTTCACCAACTTAATGTTTGGCTTAAAACGTATTCTTATGTTAACACTATGTATGTAGCTCTGTTTTCATTCCTATCTCTAACTCTAACATATGGCTAACAAACTCTGAGGAAATCATTTTGCTACAACTAAATATGATAAATGAACGACTTACTGTTTAACCAACCACTTTACTATTATAGAAACTATATAAAATAGTAACACTTACCATTTTATGATTCCAATTCGTGGAAGTATGATGTCACCCTTCTTAAGACAGCTTCGCCCTCTAGTGCCACTTCGCGGACGTCTTCTTTCTCTGGTAATAGTTATATAACCCTTAGGCGGCATCTTTTGATCTCCACTCACCTGGCGACTCCCTCACTGAGGCGGCAGTTTTTGGGCAGTGGGTTATCCCGATAAATACTAACGTCTAGCGCAGATAGCCTTCGAGTAGTTTTGTGCAAAACTCTACAAAAATACAAAAAACTTTTTGTCCTTAAAAGAGAAATAGAAAGTAAGCAATTAAATCAGGAGTTTGGAGTTTGTATTAATACGTACAAGCTTTAATCAACTGTTTAATTTAGTTGATAATCAAAAATCAATAATTATCATTAGCTGCCAACTTAAAAACCAAAACAGCTTTAAAAACACAATTATAAGCTGCTTCAGAAAGTTGTACCAATCGATAAGTATGTGATGCGCAAACTTTGTCTGTCTTGTGATCCTTTTTGTTCTCTAATTGCTTCTTCTATCGATATACTTTGCAAATAAGCATCGTTTTAACCCGCATAGTTTGTTCTACCGGAAACACTGGATCTCTTTCACCTTGAAAAAGAAATAAGCAAATACAAAATGTGTGTGTTGTAGGGTTCAGTTGCCTATTTTACAAATTAGGGTTAAGTTAACCTCCATATATGTTTGTATTTTACAACGTATACCTCTGGCTTTGCATGGCCTGGCGGTTAGGACACTCACCTCGCAACCTGTGGGTAGCGAGTTCGAATCCCTTCATAATGTGACGACCAATCCCACTCCCTTCACAAAACGTACTCGTCCTTCTGGCCGTGAGAACTTCATAATGAGACGACCAATTCCACTCCCTTCACCAAACGTACTCGCCCTTTCAGCCGTTAGAACTTCATAATGTGACGACCAATTCCACTCCCTTCACCAAACATACTCGCCCTTTCAGCCGTTAGAACTTCATAATGTGACGACCAGTTCAACTCCCTTCACCAAACATACTCGCTTTTTCAGCCGTAAGAGCTTCATAATGTGACGACCAATCCCACTATTCGTTGGTAAAGAATAGCCCAAGAAACAGGTGGTGTTCACTAATTGTCTTCCCTCTATCAATTGTAAATTAGGAACAACTAGGACAAATAGCCCCCGGGCTGCTTTGCGCTAAATTCATGAAAAAAACATACAAACTTTCACTTCTATCCGAAACGAGCGATCGGCGTCAGGACAACTATATATAGTTATTTTAGGTTTTACTCTATACGTAATAACACTAGGTTTAGAAAAAAAAAGATCTTCTCAATTTATTTGAAACTTGTTTATAGCAAATATATGTTCCGATTACATCAGACCTTGCTTTCCCTTTGATGTGCCGACAGTATAATAATTTTACCCAATCTAAATTCAGATTGCATGGCCTCAAACCATCACATCAAACAATTTCGAACGAAACAAATTGTCATTGATATTAGAAAACAGTCGCATCACTAATAATCAGTTATAATAAAAAGTTGAATCTTCAAAAGTAAACAAGTATTCTGGCCTTGTTAGTAAATTTATTTAGTTATTTTAATATACTTCTTTTTAATTTTTTGTTAAGCAATAAACTGGAAAGGAATTTATCGCAGTCGAGATAAGCACTTTCAATCTCGAAATAATGAAATTTTTTCGTGTTTTATTTAAAATATACTAAAAACTATTAAGAGCAAAAAAAGTTTGATAGTTTTCAATTTCGTTATAGAACTTCCAAATTCTGACTTGCATTATAAGTTCAGATACAAATGTTATGGTTAAGTTTCCTTGAAACCTTGTTCTATGGATAAACTAGGCTATGGTTTGAAAATACGAAGCTACAGGATACGGTATGGATAAGTTACGCTATAGAATATGGTTTGGACAAACTATACTTGGAGTTGTGGTTTGAAAATAAAAAGCTAAGGTTTGAATAAACTAAAACAGAAGTTATGGTTTGGAAATATGAAGCTAAGGTTTGAATAAACTAAAATAGAGGTTATGGTTTGGAAATATGAAGCTATTGTTTGAATAAACTAAAATAGAGGTTATGGTTTGGAAATATGAAGCTATTGTTTGGATAAACTAAAATAGAGGTTATGGTTTGGAAATATGAAGCTATTGTTTGAATAAACTAAGTTAAGGCTACGATTTGAATTAACTAAACTAGAAGGTTATTTAACCATTGTAGAAATTGTACCAAAAGTATTTTCAAAACCCACAAGAGAACGCTTTTAGTGCATTTTTACGAAATTATTTCCGAATATTGTTGTTTATGAGTGTTTCCTTTAATTAAAATATAGTCTTAAAAATTACTAAAGGGATTATTAAAGCAAATCATTCTACTAATCTTTAAGCTAAGGGATTATAACCTTCTCGTTCAGCCCTATTTGAAGAGTAGGTTTAAATATATTTTCAATCTTGTTGTTGTGTTTTGAATTTCGCGCAAAGCTACACGAGGGCTATCTGCGCTAGCCGTCCCTAATTTAGCTACTTGGGCTACTCTTTTACCAACGAATAGTAGGATTGCCACTCACTTATAACGCCCCCACGGCTGAAAGGGCGAGCAAGTTTGGTGTGACGGGGATTCGAACTCGCGACCCTGAGATTGCGAGTCGAGCGCCCTAACCACCTGGCCATGCCGGGCCGTTTTTCAATCTAATTTCATTTTAACGTGATTTCAAAAATGTGTATGTCTTTACTGCAAACCTCTTTTCTCCTCTGTTCTTAGTTTTCTGAACTTGTTTCTGAATGATTTGCTTCTCTAAGACAAAAAAAGCTCTGGAAGTGTTAGTTGGCATTGATCGGCGATGGGAACTTGAAAAAACTGGTCAAGTGTTTAACGACTCCCACAACAGACTAACAGAAACAAGAGATATGATTGATAGCATATATTCTTGAAACATTAAATTAAAGCCTGGTCATATTCAACGGCTTATTTCACATAAGCTTACACTAATCTCTACGTGTTGATGGAATTTTTTCAGATTTACTATCTAACTAATAAAACATTATAGGATATAATATTCTTTTTTTCGTGGCAAATAGCCCTGCTGTGCAGTGTTACACCAGGACTTTAACTATAAATGTGATTCGTTCCAAAAATCAGATTTCTACCTTTCACGGCTATCAATTGAGATGCAATGGTTTCTTTTAATTATACGTTAATTTTACTCACACACAAAAAAAACCTGTTTTTGCTACTTATACATAGAATAACTGTGAATCAAAGAGTTCCTGGTTCACCAAGTCCTGCTTGTGTGTGTGTGTGTGCGCGCTATAAGAGTGAAAGTCAAATTCAATCATTCTGTCAGGCAAGAGAAGCCCAAACGTTGGCGGAGAGGGCTATTGATTAGGGTCGGCTATGGCTATTTTGTAGGTTTGCGATAAAAATCTAAACAAGCAAATACTGTTATATATTGATGCCAGGGATTTGAGCGCTACAAGCTAGAAAATAACATTCTTTGAAAGGTTGGACCTCACGCTATCAAAATAGATTACTGTTACTTTGAAACTCCAGTGGTGTTTGCTTATAACTAATGTTTGATATTTAACTTAACAAAAACTGTAATTCTTTCTTATCATTCCAAAAATGTAATTATTATTTTTCTTTAATACATTATATTCAGTGCAGCAGGGCTACGAAATCCAATTACTTCTTCCAAAGTGTTTCGTAAGCATTTAATCTTTGGATATTTTATGTACTTATACAATACATCATGGTGTAAAAAAAGTATTTGCGTAGCCAGGTACGAAATTAAATTTTGAGTGTGCTCGAGCTACGAAGAAGAGGCAGGAACCATAAAGCCTTAGAGACAAGTTAAAGGAAGCTAAAAACAAATGTGACGTATTCGGGCCTGGGAACCATCATCCAGCTCTCTGATTGGGTTGGCCTGCATAATAAGTGGGCGGATCACTGTAAGAAAGTAGAAATTCACATGTTGAAAATAAAGAACAAAATTAAACTGAATTGGTTTTGGTTTATTACTTTCAGATTAATAAGTAGTTTAGTTCTGGATATATTTTTCTAGGACATCAAATACGATTTTCAATTTTTCAATACATTTAAGAAAGTTAAGATTTCTGGATACTTCCTTAATAATCGTGAGATTGACACTTTTAACTGCACACAGAAATAGTGTTTACCAATACTTGTTCTGACAATTTGCCAAGAAAACTGGACAAAAGTTTCGTAACACATGTACGTGCTTCAGTAAGCCTGCAGGTATTTCATTAAAAGTCGGGTTTTGACGTCTATATAAGACTATAAAATTAATATGCATATTTACCTTTTCATATGCATGTTAAAACTATCGTACGTAGGCTATAAGCTTATAATTCATAACTCTTACCTAATATGTTGTAAAATTGTATGTAGTAGCGTTTATATTTTACTTCTCTCCAAATTAGCTTTGGTGAGACATAATCTAATAAAAAACATGGAGAGTAGTATGAGCAATATTTTCTTTTTATATTTGTTCTAAGTACTTGCTATATATTTATTTTATACCAATAAGTAAGACAAATGAAAAACAGAAGAATAAAGTTTTTCCTAACAAGAATAGATTAAACATTGATTTTTTTAATTCCAATACCATTCAACTTCTGGAAAACAGAAAAATACATTATTTTCTTAGATAAGATAAAATAGGATCTCACAATGCAAATTCTTGCTGTATTTTATGTAGACCTAATGTTTTTTCTTTGGCTAATTATTCTGTTTATCATCAGCTAATTCTCATGACAAACCTATAATTGGAACATTTTCCATTAATTATCTTCCTTAACATATGTGTTGCAGAGATAGAAGACCCCATTTCGTCATTGAACCCTTCTGATTTGATATATAAGCTTATAGACCAATCATTGCGCTCATGATCAACTAGGCCTAGTTAATTTCAGTGTTAACTAATCACTGGAAATGTAAGCCTAATTTTTTGCATGAATGATGTGAGCATTTTTATATCACTAATGATGTTACCGTTTCAACGCACAGGGAAGACATAGCGTCCCGAGGCGGTGACATGGTGGATTAGGTCCGAAAAGCAGTCCTGAGGATATATGACAGGTTTGATGACAATCGGTCCAGTTGTTCTCCAACTAAAAGCAGACTCTCATACACAGACTTTTGTCATATAATGGTTTACATTATGCGTATTTCAGGATGTTCAACTTATTTATTTTTCTCTGATGAATCATAAATAACATGCCAATGTATTTCTTATGTAACTGAAGCAATACCCCAAAACCACATATTGAACTCCACTTTCTAACGACGACACGTTCTACCGCATTATAAAAAATAGTTTATAATTATTATTGTTTACCTGAGATTCTTTTAAACCTATTAAGGCTAAACTTACCTCACATTATTTGGATCTGAGGTTTTCAGTATATCCCTTCTAATAGATATGCCAACAAAGAGCACCAACTTCACAAAATACGTAATTATTTTAATGAGGCTTCCAACTTTTTAAATACGTAATAAAGGAAATACCAGCTCAATAATTAATTTTTTCCTAAGTTTTTTTCATTATGAAAAAAAAAATGTTTTATAAACAATTATAAGTTAGAAGACAACTAGCGGATAAACTGTGACTCAATGCTAAATCTGAAGGCTTATAGCGCTAAAAACCGGGTACTTATGATGGGCACAACTCAGATAGGCCATTGTGTAGTTTTTTACTTAACAAATAAACAAACAATTTTATGCAACAAATATGGATTTACTATGTATATTAATTTGATTGTTCATGGTGATCACTGAAGTTAAATCTGGCTGTATGCACTAGTAGTAGTAGTAGTAATACAAATCGTTGTTTAGAGTTTACCTGAACTTGTGAATATTCAGATATTGAATTCTCTAGAGTCATATTTAAGCTTCAAAGAAAAGCCAAGCTATAATAATTGGTACAGCTCTAAGGACCTGAAAGTGAGGCCAAGCTATAATAATTAGTATACAGCTCCGAGGGCCTCAAGGTAAAACTTGGCTATAGTAATTAATACAGCTTTAAGGGTCTAAAAGTATAACTTGTTTATAGTAATTAGTAAAGTTCTAATTATTTTCGTTTAAACTTCTAGGTTAAGCCTATAAATCTCAGATCATGACTACTGCTATTACTAACACCCAGTTACTGTCTTAAAACTGTTAGATTTCACGATAGCTGTTCACATGCCAGAATATCACACTTTTGAAGAACAATTATACTTCCATTAGCAGTTAAACAAAAACTTACGTATGTCTCAAATGCAAGCATGAATGTATTTTGTAAGAAAGACTTACTTCTGTGCATGTTATAAAACACTGTGATAAAGAAACATACATTATTAAAGACACCAGCTTCTTCATTGAATACGTGACAATATGTTAATGAAACATACATTCTTAAATAGAGCCTAACTTTTGCGCTGGTTATGTAAGAGTTTGGTAATGAGGGGGACTGTCACTTCATGCATAACACATCTCCTGTATAATTATACGACGTATAGCCTTCATAGACACGACTTGTAACAGTTCGTCTGGAACTCACGTAAAACATCTCCCGCTAATAATACTTTCTGGAGAATGTATGAATATTAGCTTATGGAAACCAGATAATGTTTGGGAAGAAAGACTATTTGGTTTAAGAGCACAGTTTCTACAATAGTGTACTGAAACAAACTTTAAAATGTATATATTCTTAACACAATGTTACATAATCAACGAAAAAGTTAGGTTTTCTTTAAAATGGATGTATCCTTAACACAATGATACATAATCAAAAGAAAACCTAATTTTTTAATTGGTTGTGTAACATTGTGTTAAGGATACATCCATTTGAAAGAAAACCTAACTTTTTCGTTGATTATGTAACATTGTGTTAAGAATATATACATTTTAAAGAAAACCTAATTTTGTAATTGGTTGTGTAACATTATGTTAAGGATACATCCATTTTAAAGAAAACCTAACTTTTTAATTGGTTGTATAACATAGTGTTACGGAGACCTAACTTGTGCTTTGGTTATAGAAGTGCTATCGTCGAAACTATCTGTAAAGAAAATACTAATTTTGTAGAATTATTTTAAATCGGTTCACAAAATTATCAGGTTCAGTCGTTATACGTAACTGTGCTCCTAAACCAAATAGTCTTTCTTCCCAAACGTTATCTGGTTTCCATAAGCTAATATACATACGTTCTCCAGAAAGTATTATTAGCGGGGATGTTTTACGTGAGTTCCAGACGAACTGTTACAAGTCGTGTCAATGAAGGCTATAAGTCGTGTATACAGGATGGGCAATCCTTTAAACTAAAGGTCAGAAATATAATTCTGGTTCCCTTTTATGTATATTTTATTTTTTCTTAAACTATTACTTGGTTAGGCTTCAAATAGTTTTCTCCAAATATTTAATTAAAGTATTCAGAATTAAAAAAATATTATTAAATTTTAATATAAACGCATGCCTTATAAAAGAGATATAATTAATATTTTACTTCTTGTTTGTCAGAGCGTTTTCAGTATAGGGTTTTCTAAGTGTGTTCTAATCAAATATTTTTATTTGTATCATTATTATTTGGTAATTTAATTTTTGCCTTCATCAAATAATATCTAAGTTCTGATTATTCAAAACTCTTCAAATACGAGCACCACCTGATAAGAGATGATGCTTTTTTACGAAACATAAGATTTATGGTTAATTAATAATCTCTATCCCCCCACTCACCCACGGTTGCCCATCGCTAAGATTTAGGGCTTATAAAGTGACAAATCGGGTTTCAACACTCGCGGTGAGAAGAGCACAGAATAGCCCATTCTGTAGCTTTGAGCTTATCAACGAAGAAGCAAATAATAATCCCTAGTACTATGATAAATATTTTCTTCTGTTTAAAGAACTTTCTTATTTGATTAATATTATCTTCTTGAAACCTTATTTTAAGAATATTATTTTTCTGAAGTTGATAAAACATCAGATGTACCCTCATACACAGAAAATATTTTATTAAAATATATTGCTTAGGAAATGATAATAATATTTTTGTAGAAGTCAGATTAGCCACTGCACCAAAACAACATACACACAGACACATTTTGTTGCAAAGTCCTTAGAACTGCTGATAAATTATAAATGACGAACTGGGTTTTTAGCTTCATCAAAAAATACAATACAACGACTTTCACAAAGTACTCCGAAGATGTTAAGTAAATTACCCCTGTAATTCACATAAAAGTGTTTAGCTACTCACAAGTTCTCGAACATTATTTTAAGAGCTACAAGTTGTCGGGGGGGGGGGTGGTTATGACTTTCTCGAATGAAGCTAGAGTCTTTCTTCAAATTTAACCAATTTGTGCTTCGAAAACAGATGTCTCATTTGATCTTTATCAAATAAAAGCTTCGAACTGGTGACGGGCAAAGAAAGAAGAAATACGTGAGAGAACTTCCGATAAGTAAACACATTCGTTTCTTTGCTGTTTTCTTTTGAAGAGGGCAGTGATGACTAATGCAGTCACCGTCTGTAGACATTTCCTGTCATGCGTTTCGGATAAAAACAAGAAATGCTGAAAGACAGAGTGAACAATAAACATCATTAAATAAAATATGAAACTTCTGAACGCTGTGCTTGCAAAACTTCAATTCAAATCTTCAAAGTTTATCATCATTCATTGTGAAAGTTTAAAGGAGTTTATTAAGGAAAAAGTTAAACAAAAACGGGTATTATCTAATCAGTCCCCCGGTAGGAGGGCGTTACGTTTACGGACTTACAATGCTAAAATCCGGGGTTCGAATTTCCGCTGTGAACACAGCAGATAGCCCAATGTGGCTTTGCTTCAAAACAAACAAAGAAAGAAATTATCGAAGCACGATTTTTAGCGTTATAAGCCCTCAGGTTTACCGCTCAGCCACCAGAAGCAAATTTATAAGATATCGCGACGGTTTTTATGTTGTTATGTAATACTACTGAACATATTTTGTTTCGATTTTATATATTTATTTACATAATTCAAACAAGCAGCTCTTATGAACGATAACTGCTCTAAAGCTGCCGAACAGAGATGGCAAATAAATTGTGTTTTTAAATAATACATTTTACAACAATATTTAACGCTTTCAAAGATAACTAGCACATTGTGTTCAGAGACCGCTAAACAAATTCCATACTCTTCAGGATAAGATTAATGACCATTCGCGTACTGTTCATGCACGAAATACTTGTTCTTCCACAGTTCTAACTTAATATCTTAATAATCTTTAAATCACTTTCCATAAATTTAAAAAACTAAAAAAACAACAATTATAATGCTGAAAAATAACACTCATTTTTGGAATTGTACAAGATGTTGTTTCTATAGCGAAATAGCTGTACAACTATAAACTTCAACTATCTAATACTTGAGATTCGCTGATGTGACATGCATATTGTTGATGAAGCAGAGAGGAGTAGTTTCTAGCATTATTCACCAATACTTCGTTAAAGTTGAAAACTGTATACATTTCAAGAGCTTTAGAAATATGTTTTATATACGGTTTTATTCCAAGATCCTACTTTTAACTGAAACCTCGGTTATGAAAAATAAATAAAACATAATTATTCCATCACAAGCACGCTTAATTGGTTTGAACTGTTTTCTTTGTTGGTAATTAAGCACAAAATTACACAATGTGCTATCTCTGCTGTGCCCACCACGGGTATCGAAACCTGGTTTCTAGCGTTATAAGTCCGCAGACTTATCACTATGCTACTGGATGGTAGGGGTAATTAAACTGTTAACACTTACTATTCAATTGTTTGTTTTTGAATTTCGCGCAAAGCTACACGAGGGCTAT
>NW_013667616.1:175308-177597 GCF_000517525.1 Limulus polyphemus
ATCGCCCCTACGGCTGAAAGGGCGAGCATGTTTGGTGTAACGGGGATTCAAACCCACGACCCTCAGATTGCGAGTCAAGCGCTCTAACCACCTGGTCATGCCGAGCCTTTACTATTTGAAATGGTTATTATGTGTATCAATAAGTCTATGTGAAAAAAAAGTTTTTAACTACAAAATAATGTCCGAATCACTTCACAAAATAACAGTTAAGTTCTAACTCCTCTACGTTAGATAAGAATCACTGTTGAATGATAAATTTCAGTACTGTTACGTCTCCGTTTGTTAATTGATTTTTCCGTAACTTCGTTCCGACGAAGCTTTAACGACACAAGTCTTTACTTAATAAAACTGGTTTATTCTTTCCGAATATAACTCTGCGATACACTTAATCTCAATATTCGCGCTAAAACAAACAGTATCACGAACGAACGTTAACTTCAACAATACCCTGTGACTGCAGTTCAATTACTCACTGTCTACACACACGCATTACCTTCCCCCGTCACGTTGTCACCCTCTTTTATATGCCCGACTACCCTATATCTAGTAAATACTAGAGCATTCGCCAAAGTACAGGATTGTTCTAGAAACGTGGCGTCACAGTAGTCATGTGACTCGCTGACGCAACAGTACTTTATATTTGTAAAAGAAGAACGAATTCTCAACATTATCATATGTCAGTCATGCTTAGTTTATATAGTGATAAGAACAATAAACAGACGTCAGCTTCTGTAGAGAAAATCAAATCAACATGTTTCTCTCGTATCCGATGCTCTCCGAGTAGAAATTACTTGTTTTCGGATCTGTAAAGAGAGAGAGAGAGAAAATAAAGCTAAAATGCTTCGAATAAGATCAATGTTAGGTTCATATAAAAGAATAGAAACTACATGATACCGATCCATGAGTTTATATTTATTCAATATTTGACATTATTATCTCAATGTATGACATTGCTTTATATTACAGTATTAGAATATCATAGTATAGCGATTTAATGTACAACATTTCACTGAATGATGTCACACTCTAATATATCAATATACGACGCTAATATATAACACTTAAAACATCATAAATGTCAATAAACAGTGTTCGAACTCAGTAGGATTCTGACTTCATAATGTGTATTTTTAAGATAATTCATTTTAATTCTTTCACTGCTGATAGAACAGAAACATGAATATTTCAAATTCCAGGAAAATCCCTACTTCAGCTCTATGAATACAAATAATTGGTAAATTATTTGAATTAAGATTCTATATTCAGACATCTTTTAGGGATTAAAACAATATTATATTTTTGTTTTCTCCTCAGATAAGTAATGTCACCTAATGACATCGAGTAGTGGCATATCCTGGCATAACGATGCGTCATTTTTGATAAAATGTACTGTTAAAAATTTAATCAGGACAACAATTATTTTGCCTCATCTCCTTTTAGTTAATAATATTGGAACGATTCTAATACCTACAATAAATCAAATGCCATTCAAACACTTTTAAAGTACCACTTATAGTCGAAATTTTAAGTGAGTCGTTCCCAGTTTTCTCTTGTAAACTAGAACAACATTTTTAACAAATGCAATGTTTTCTTTAACTTATTCAATATCTTTACTGTCTAGTCAATACGTTTTTGTTTACTGGACTTATCCGTAACATTGTGTGAATGTTTGTGTTACAATAGCAATGAGGAGAGATAAACAATTACTGAAAACTAAGAAAGTTAGATATAGAACGTCACGTTCGATACACTTGTAGCCAGCTTAACACTGTATAAACGTTTTATACAAAGATTTGTAACTGATCGGTATTCATTAATACGCCACGTTCTGCGGTCGTGTTATGTGGTCTCAAAAGAATAGAAGTTAGAAAGAGATAATAAACAAAGAGCATCTCTTTTACTTGAGACCGCGATACTGATAACATTGACTATACTATTAGCTGTCATGGTAACCAGTGTTCACTGGTCAATATCCTTTCTTTATTAGCTCTATCATGTTATTTGATGCATTGATTCTTTTTAATTCACGTTTTTTATAATCAATGAATATTTAAAAAATGGTGAATATGAAAAAAATCAGCATTAAAAAACTATTTTTAACAAATCTAACATATATAGCTGATTTATTTTAAGGCCAGTAACATATTAATAATATGCATTTACGCGAGCGCTTGCTTAGTTACCTGTGGGTTCCTATGTTAAATTGAAAACACAATATTATTTATCTTTGTTTGTTTGTTTGTTTTTAATTATGCACAAAGCTACACATGGGCTATCTGTGCTCTGCCC
>NW_013667616.1:178574-192222 GCF_000517525.1 Limulus polyphemus
CCTCGTGTAGCTTTGCGCGAAATTCAAAAACAAACAACACTCACTCCAGAAAAAATCAACATGAAAGGTTTCAGTACTTTTTATGGCTTATTAAAAAGTGGGCTACTTCAAGGGACTAAAACGAAATTATGACAAGAGAAACAGTATATGTTTAAAATAATGAAAGTGCAAAAAAATACACTTCAGATTTTGGAACGCAAGACTTTAATCATTACGTGTAAAATTACAATTTTGTCTTCTACTGTAGCGCTGTAAGTCATATCAACGGTGTAAATCAATAAATATATAGCGAGAAACTGAAAGCAGCGGAGTTTCGGAGGCGTATCTTTTACGGCGCTGACAGAAAGTAAAGCTGATACGGATTACGGTTGACTACTAGAAAGGAATGGTTGACAACCAACTTTGAATAAAACAGAAAGTTTTAAGACGCCACGTTCAAAAAACCTTTATATTGTAATCCGTAATGTCTCAGTGATATGTCTGTAGGCTTACGATGCTAAAAATTGAGTTTCAATACCCGTGGTGGGCAAAGCACAGATAGTCCATTATGTAATTTTGTGTTTAATTGCAACCAAACCAAATTTGTTTAAACGGACTGTATTTTTATTATAAGATAGAGCTTTTTAAGCATATTCGATGGCTTGATTCCTAAACTTTTACAATGAACACTTAATACCTTTACATATTTCGACCGTAAATATATATATATATATGCAACACAACTGCAGGTTTTCTATTTCTTACTTACCTCATTTCATGATTTGTTACTTTATCATATACATTGAAATTCTCTTTTTTTTTTCTTAAATTACAAAAACTTTCACAATAGATAACTTAAAATTTCAAAAATATGTACTTATTGTCATCAGGACCGAAAATGTTAAATTGTTTAACCATCTGGTTATGATTACACTAAGCAATTCAAAAATATATATAGTTTTTAAACATTCCAAGTTTTACTGCTAGATAGCATATAGCTATAATTAGATGTATTAGCAATTGTTTCAATTTTAATGAAGAAACCGCTTGTTTCAGTGAATAAAATTCTCATTGAAAACATGCACAAGTTTCTGTTTTGTCAACGCATTTTATTTCATACATCATAAAACCTTAAAATGTGTAACGATCTCTATTTTTAATGAACCTCAAACTTTTTTTTACAATCTTGTCCTATTACAAATGGTTTTTAAATAAAAACTCCACGATTTTCCCATTAATTTGTAGTCCAGTTGTGCGAAGCAAGACTTTTTTTTTTACTTCAAGACCAGTAAAGCAAGACTGATTTTTTTAAAAATATTACACAGACAAAAACAAAATTAATGCGTGTTTTTACGATTTTTAAGGAAAACAATGTTACTGTCTTGTCAAAAGACGACTTTCGCGCCGACTGTTACTAACGTCTTTCTTCACGGGGTTTAAAAGAAAAAGGCAAATTTCAAATGTATCATTAATTTATAGGAAGAATTCTGAAGACAAATACGAATCTATAAATAAAAAGAAAACAATCTTACCCAGGAATATATAAGTATTTTTATAATTATATTCTTAAACTGTGAGTTAGAATATTCCAGGATCGTGGTTTTATTTACTCGAATAAACAAGGTGTGTCAGTTTTATAGGACCGGTATCATTTTACAGTAGGCGTCTATGGTGACTTGTTGACGATAAATCCGAACAATAACTTGACAGCACACGATCCACTTGTTTTAAAATAATATATCAAAAACAAGTCCAACTTATGTACAAACATTCTTTACACAATAGCCTATAGGGTATCACAGTTTTATCTAACACTATAAATAATTTTCGTTTCTTGTCAAAAGTCCACACAGGCTAATTCAGTTACTAGCATGACAAATTATTTTTCTCCATCTCTCTTTCTCGCTATACAATCTGTGGGTTACCACAGTTGTATCCCTAACTTTAAATAATTGTCTCCTTTTCGTCAAAATCCACACAGGCGGGTTCAATTACTTTAGAACACCTTTTGACAAGACAAATTATTCTCCTTATCTCTATTAAACTGCGAAACTCACTTTAAAATATCGCCCGTTATGGCTAAGCTAACCATCACACAGTCTAACTTCATTTTCACTAACTTAACTTTTTCTGACTTGACTCATGGCCACTTGATCGCCTATATATATATATTGCCCAACTGAGGTCTCTAACTGTCGAGAAACTGCGAGACGATATAATGTAACAATAGTCATTTAAGGCAACAACAAAAAATTGTAGAAGGTTCGAGTAACGTGACGTCAAATCACAACAATTGAACTACACACACAACGTACAATTCTAATTGAATTACGTAACGAAACTTGTCATAACTATCGCCTTTAAAATAATTACTTTTAACACTTTTGTTATGAAAATTCAATAATCACTCTTAAACTAAACCGTCTTGTATATTCAACATGGTGCGTACCTTGAATGTTGAAGGTTGTATAAGAACTCACATACAGATGACTTGAAATTGTGTTTACTGACGTTTTAGTTAATTATATATATTGTACATTTCTACTTGTTTACGTCTCGTCAGAAATTTGTAAATTGTTCTTTTCTAGCTGTTTCTGTATCTGTCAGCGTATGGACACTCGTGTTTATTTCCCTCGAGCGGTATTTCGCTATCTGCCGGCCGTTAATGTCCCGACAATGGCAGACGATCTCTCACGCCTACAAAATGATTATATTCGTATGGGGAGGATCCTTGGTAACTATGTTTCCGATTGCTTTCCTGAGTCAGCTCATTCATACTAATACTCCAGGTAAGTAAAAACATTCGTTTTAATATAATAATAATTATCAAAAACAATTTCAGAAGCCACGTTTAAATGCGTTAATGTTTTTAATACGTCAGTGTTTGGAATAGACTGGATGGATTATGTTTTCTATTACGTAAACGTATTGTAGCACTGAGCAGCACACAACAAACAATTAGTAGCACTGAGCAGCACACAACAAACAAATTGATTTAAATAAAAAGAACAGCCTTACAATTTTTTTCAAAAAATAAGATAAATAACGCCCTCCAGTGGCACAACAATATGTCTTCGGACTTCCAACACTATAAACAGATAGCTCATTGTGTAGCTTTATGCTTAATTACAGACAAACAAAAAATAAGAGGCAGAAGTGAAACAGGTCTAACTCGGCAACAAGCGGAGAATCGAATGATAAACTAAACGTCACATTTTTTTATCGCTAATTTTACTATCGTGTTGATGAGAGAAAACACACACACACATACACATATTCGTATCATAAACCGTTTAATTGATGAAGAATAATAGAATAATCATTCAGTATCATTAATGCTGCATATTCTTCAAACGCCTCTATAACTGTAGTTTCACTGTGGTGAGTGTAAACATTTTTTTTTATTGTGAAATACTCAGGAGAAAATTGTTTACTGAATTTTGAACATTTAAATTGTATGAACACAAATGAATTAAAGCTAAATGGTTTTATAGCTACTCCTATAGGTCTACTTTATTAGATTAAATTCTTACATAATCAAGTCTTACACTAGTGGCGTAGCCTCAAGATTAGTATTCACAAACTGTGAACCCGAGGGTTAATAGTTTGCGAGCCGTTGCCGCAAAGACGCCACGAGTGCACAATAAGAGTAAGGGCTAAGTTCCGTTATTTGATCAGACAAGAGCAGTCCGAAAGTTGGCGGAGGATGCTGTAGTCTAGTCTATCATTTCAAAATTAGAGGTTTTCGCAAAAGTTCCACAAAAAATATAAACAAAACATATGTACTTTGTGTAGCACATAGGCATCAGCTAAATAATTCTTGCTAACTTGTTAAAAAACAAACAGACAAACAATTATATGAGGATGACGCAGTAGTATACGTCGAAACATGTAGTGTGTAGGAGATTGTTTTCCAATTTCATCGGGTTTTTTTACCACTTTTTATCCTGTACAGCAAGTTATTATATTTTAGTAATTTGGAGACTGGAAACAATCTCATTTTTTATAAAATTATGTATAAAATAATCGTTGTTTTTAAAAGTTTTGAGTTTTTAAGATTAAACAATTATATTTCCAATTATATTCAACTCTACTACTATTCAGATTGCACATCTTGCTTTAATAAAAGTTAAACCGAAGTTTATTTATTGTTTACTATTACAACCAAGTCTAGATTTAAACTTGTAATATTTTAATCTATTAGCTCATGTGTTTTCGTCAGTCATAATAAATATTCGTAGCGTTTTATTATTATTAGTTATTGTTTAATATGTCTTTCAAATGTAAATGTATTCTAACAACAGGGAAGTACAAATGCAGAGAAGTGTGGCCTACAACGGGAACAGAAAGAGGATTTAATTTTTTTCTAGACGTGCTTTTGTTGGTTGTTCCTGTCGTTGTCATGTCTGTGACTTATTTTTGTATTATTCGAGAATTACAGCCAGGAACCACTAGCGTGTTGTCTTTTGGTAAGAATTTGGTTTTTATAATTAGACATGATGATAGATCTAAGATACCTACTAACTTTTACAAGGTACTTGAAAGTTTAAATAAAATAAAATTTAAATAACGAGAAAAATTTCAGTAGCGCTTTGCCGATTGCTTATTTCAGCTTCTTTTGAAAAATAACAAGAGTATCCTTCACTTGTAGCCTAGTCTTATTTTCGGCATTACCGATTACTTTAAAACTGATTGGGGATAGCATAGTCTTATTTTCGGCATTACCGATTACTTTAAAACTGATTGGGGATGGAGTCACACCACATTTACTTACCGAACAATGCTTGAAATGTCCTTGAACCTACGATTAGTGTTTTTTAAAATGATTTCCCAGTCTTCTGACAGTTGAACCGACGTAAGCGAAGCGCTCCTACACGTTGGGCAACACAATTCATAAATGACGCGTAATTGTTGAGAAAATTGGATTTGATCTTTAAACTTGAACAATTCTGAAATTTCAATAGAAATCTAAACACACGCTGAAGGTGAACTTGGGGATAGACTCTGTTGATTATGATATTTTGTTACTTTTCCAGATTCGTGAGTGTGAGCCTGCATAAGGCAAATAAATTGTTACTGGACTAAAGTTGTTATAAATATTGTCATCCAGGACATTAGCTTTCTTCGAAATTAACAAGAACTTAATCTTTTGGTAGTTTAGAGAACTTGTTAGTATTACTAATTTCCTTGGTTACTTCGTTAATGTAGTCTTTTTTGATTCAAAATAACCGTGCATTTTCCTTTGTCTGGTTTGGTAAAGATAATGTTACTGTTGGATTTAAACGTGTCTAGGGCTATCTTTTCTTCTTGGCTCACTTTAAAACATTTGTACCCAAAATTATAGGAACGTTATCTCCCGAGCGGGTGACGCTGCTGATGTGTTCTAACATTATTGATGATTTCATTACTAAGTGATTAAACATCACAACGTTTGAATTTTCTTAACAAAAGTTAAAAAGAAATCAGATAATCATGATACCAAAATTTTCCTGGTACTAAAACTATTTCAAACCCCTAGAAAAACCACTTTTCGCTACTCCCCTTAGTATATAGCTACACAAGTTATGAATAACCTTGTCCGGGAAATCTAAAAACAATTCGCCTTTTATAGCATTTTTGAAGATTGCAGTTTCTTCGGGTGATTTAAACGGTATTTCTTGAACTTATTATTGTGAAAACACTCAATGAAACAATTAAAACGAACTAAATCCACTAGGCAGACAACACTAATTTGTGTTTTAAGTCTAGAAAATCTTTAAGTACTAGATTTTCTTCTCGTATTTAAGATGTAGTTTCAGAGTCCAAAAATGTGTGTTAAGTGAGTCGATATTCTTTGTCTTTCTTGAGAGTGACATTGGTAGTTTTGAAATTAAAAAAAAAAATTGGAATTAAGTCAAACATTTTGCATTTTCTAAGAAAAGAAAGATGGAGTTTGTATTCATATAATTTAACAAACATTTTCTCAAATTTACGAAACAATCTGAAAAACAAACAAAAACACAAGCCACATCTGTTTTTTATGACAGTAGGTATTGATTAATGTATAGAAAACTTGAATATAAATAATTAAGGCCTAATATTTTCATGTGCTTCAGAAATATAGTTGGCTGACGGATTGTCTTACTGAGTTCAAACCGCTTATTTACAATCGCTATGTTGATGACATATTTGTATATTCCAAAAGACTAATTAGTGAAATTGATAGAATATTTGTTTCTAGACATGCTAACATCAATTAAGCTCACCTGCGAACGCCAACACTGTTCTGTTCTACCCTTTCTTGACATATGCATGTTCAACAAACAAGCACATTTTAATGTCAGCTATTATCAGAAACCCACCTGTACCAGACTATACACCCACTTTAACAGTTTTGTTACACTTCATTCTAAAGAAAACCTTGTGAAATGTCTTATGTTCCTTGCACACCGAATCACCCGTTCATGTAAACTTTGACAGCAAGAGTTACTCAGATTCAAATGTGTTTTAAAACTTAACTCTTCCCCAGACAGCTATATGGGCTCTACCTTCAATAAACCGTTCAAAAACTACATCTATCCAGGTCACTGAACTATGAATTCCCAAATCTACAAGTAATGACCTCTCTGTCGTATACAGGCTCACATTCCCGAATCTTGAGAAAGAAACTAAACCCCATAATCAACAGAATATATTCATAAACTCACCTTTAATATGTGTTTAGACCTCAGAATTTAGGATTTTTTTCAAGATTTAAAGATCGAATCAATTTTCTCAATAGTAAAGCGTCATGTACGAATTATGCTGCCCAACGTGTGGGGTCGCTTACATTGGATAGACTGTTAGAAAACTAAGATATCATTTAAAAGAACAATAATTAATTCAAGGACAGTTCAAACATTGTTCGGCATGCACTAAGTTAATATGATGTGATCACATCCCCCAATATGTATAAAGCAATCGGTAAAGCCGAAAACGAAACTATCTGCAGGTAAAGGAAACTGTTCTAATTTTTCAAAAGAAGCCGAAATCAAACTACTAAACTTTCACACGGAATTTGGGTAGTTGAATTTAACTGACTTTTATTTTTTTTTCTTTACATGTATCTCTGGTTGCTCACATAGCTTTAACAACGAGAGCAAGTAATCTCCTTTCAGTAACGTGACAACCACTTTTAGAAGGATATCTAACTTTAAATGAGTATATATGTACAAGTAATAATATATTTAAAGAAAATCCATTACTTTCGAATTGCTCTTTCATGCGTAAATAGATCGCTGTAAAGGGCAGCGAAAAATAATCGCACACTATTAGTTTCTAGCAGTATGATGGGTATAAGATAAATCTCATCAAACATACCTTAGGTGTGAAGAAAAAAAGGCGCGGCCAAAATAGGATTGAGTGTGCGATTAAGGGAATGAAATCAAAATTGGTAGTCAAATTGGTAGCTACACTTACAGCATTGATAAAAATTTTACAGAAAATATTCATTCATTTGTAAGCTAGGCCGCGTATTTTGTTTTACCCACCATCATGCCACAATCCTGAAAAATTCTTCATCAAGCTACTTCAAATACAGAGTTTAATACACCAAGCGTGGATAAATCTTCATCAAGCTACTTTAGATACAAAGTTTATGTGGCGAAACTTGGATCGATATCATATAAGGTACTTTATGCTGAGTTTTCATATATTTCATGTTATTTCAGGTAAAATTAGACAGTGGCATATACATGTTGGAGGATATGAATTCTACTTTAATCATTATATACTACTTAAAGAGATATAATTCTCTTAGGAAATTGTTTATAGTTTTATTAATGGATAGAAGACTGCATTGGGTTAAAGTTCTTTATTTTTCTCTAAAGACAATTATCATCAGCTAAAGTGCAAATTTGGCTACAGAGCATATTTGAAAACGGGAACCTGAGAAATGATTTATTTCAACGATCTTATTATTTCACCAACAAATGAATCAAAATTCTGCCAAATTTTTAATTTATATTTTTGGATTGCTGTTGATATTAAATAACTATTAAATTACGAAACTGATTAGGCTAACAACTATCCCCAATTAAATGTTTGTGTGTATAAGTGTGAAATATATTCTCTTTAAGAATTGCTTCAGATTGCACATAGTTGTATTAGGTCATATCTTCTATCCGAAAGCTCAAATATTAGGCACTGTTTCAGTTATGGCAGCAAAAAAGTGAAATGAAACGGCATTTATTTGTTTATTAAACAAGTTCTTTCAAAACCTCACCCACGATTAATTGATTAAGATCTGTTTTATTTCACATTTTAAGTCTTACTTCTAAACGGTTTCAATGACTTGACAGAAAATCATTTTTGATTGGAAAAAGAAAGATAAAATACCTATCATAAATGTATATTAAAACTGAACCCCCCTCAAACTCCCCCCTCCCCAAAAAAAAGGAGAAAAAAACATTTTCACTTTCAAGTCATAATCCAGACAAATTTTGTTGTGTTTAAACAAGTGTAAGCCAGCGATAATGTTGGAAGAAAATACATATATGTACGGCACGCAAGTAGTTGCGTTGGGTATATAAACATCCCCTACATATTTCCTCCGTTTACATGTATTATATTTGATACTTAGGTGTACTATAACTGATATTTAATTCGCCAGTCTCCCGATACATTCATTAGCAAAATCCATTCCCACATTTCTTAAAATATTCTAGAAAAAGCTGATGAAGGAAACGCCTAAAAAGATATTTGCAGTGCTTTCCAACTACGCTACATTTGGTTGAGACCTACAAAAACTAATAACCCAAAAGTCCAGAATTCGAAAACCGAAGGTAGAACACAAAAAATACAACAGATGGACGTATAGGGAATCTGATTCAGTTAGCTAATTTCGGACTTTAATTTTAATACACAAAGTCTAGATAAACCTTCAACAAGATATCTTAGATACGAAGTTTAATATGCAAAGCCTAGATAAACCTTCTGCAAACTACCTCAGATCCGGAGTTTAATACATCAAGTCTAGATAAATCTTTAGTAAACTACTTCAAATACACAATTCAACACACTATACTTGAATAAACCTTCAGCAAGCTATCTCAGATACGAAGTTGGATACACTAAACCTGGATAAACCTTCAGCAAGCTACTTCAGATACAACGTTTGATACACCAAACCTGGATAAATCTCCATCAAGCTATTTCAGATACAAAGTTTAATACACCAAACCTGGATAAACCTTCATCAAGCTATTTCAGATACAAAGTTTAATACACGAAACGTGGACAAACTTTCATCAAGCTATTTCAGATACAAAGTTTAGTACACGAAACGTGGACAAACTTTCATCAAGCTATTTCAGATACAAAGTTTAATACACGAAACGTGGATAAACCTTCATCAAGCTATTTCAGATACAAAGTTTAGTACACGAAACGTGGACAAACTTTCATCAAGCTATTTCAGATACAAAGTTTAATACACGAAACGTGGACAAACTTTCATCAAGCTATTTCAGATACAAAGTTTAAGTGGTGAAACTTAGATCGATATCATATAAGGTACTTTATGTTGAGTTTTCATATATTTCATGTTGTTTTAGGTAGACTTAGACAGTAGCACAGGCTCGGGAGAAGTCGCTAATGGTTTATGTAAGTTAGCAACAATTATGGATTTATGTAAAAAAAAAAATTGCTCTAGGTGAGATAATGAAAGCATGCAAATTAAAGGCATTTTTTCTTTCTTCTCCTAAAGACAGTCTGCACAAAGAGAAGAAATAGACACATTTATAACATTAAAATTGATTACGTTTTTTTGCTAATCACATTTACTAGGCACAATGCATTTTTCAAACGATGATTTTAAAGGAATTGATATCTCAAAATTACTACTATTTTAGAGACAGTAACTAGTGAACAGTGCTCAATGTATCATATACTGGGTGACAAGTAGAATCCCACACATATTAAATTACTCACATGCCGTAGTTCGTTGCCATGAACCGAAATATTTCCGCAAGTGCACTGATTTGAATCTCCATGATTTGTAGCAACGCTGATGAGTGACTTGACATTTTATATTGATTCAAGCAAGGCAGGAATTTCATCCTGCAAAAGAGGGATCAGTACGTTCTCTTTATAATAGAGTTCGCTTTTCCCTTACTGTGCATTTTGGTAAGGCTAAATTTCCTAGTACACGAACCTGACGAAAAGCTATCTTTACATTCTCTCTACCATGTTAAATATTCGTAGTCAGGAGCAAATTAGTGTGTTTCTTGTCGCAATTGTTCAAGTACACCCTGACCTCGTTTAGTGTTTCAACAAACTTTCGATTCTCACAGGTAAAGTATTTTTTGTAGAGTTTTTCTCCAGTTCTCCAATTACTGATTTACCCTTCTTTTCACGGGGGTAGATTTTTATGAACTATCTTGTGCACAGTTCATTGGGATAAGTGTAACTTGATAGCATGAGGAAAAGGAATTCATGGATGATCAGTCTAAATCAGTTACTTTCTTGGTGCTTGTGAAAAAGGAATTCATGGACGACCAGTCTGCAAACCTTTACAATAGTTACGGCAGCCATGATGTAGCAGATGCTAAAATATTAGGTGAATTTATATCGTTCTATGGAAATGTCTACGACACTTATTTGTGGTCATAAAATCAGCGGTATTGGCATTGTATTAAAGAATTTTCGGAAATACTTCATTAAAACCAAATAAATAGGTAACAGAAATGCCCATACAACAACGCATTATCATATGCAAATCGTTCTCATAAAATGTGATTACTCATTTTGTATTCATTACCATGAAGCAGATATTGATTGTTCGATAAATGTTGTAATTTAGTAGATTAAGATTAATTTTCTGTTTCATTTTGTTATATTTTTCTTTGATCAACCCGTAAAGCTAAAGATTTAGTTGATACTTCAAAGATAAAATTGTCTTTGATACTAATGTTATTTAGAAAACTATTTTATGATTCACGTATTAAAATAAATTTCATCATAAGTCAAAAAAGGATTAAAATATGTTACAAAAACTAAAATGTAGCTATATCATCTAGAGTAAAAACATTATATTTTGAAAATAATGTAAAAAAAACAACTAAAAACTCATGACTAATAAAAAATTCATAAAGCAAACTTAATGATTATTCGTCTTGTGAGAAAATTGGTTCCGAAAATGAACTGAATAATGCTGACTAAATGAGTACTCCAGAAATGTGTAGCAAAAGAAGGAATTGATCCACTCTAATACCAGAAATAAAAGTATGCTGTTTTCCAAAATAAAAAAATCTCGGACAGGGCGTTTTGAGACGTCCATCGATAATGAACTGAAAAGCTTTATTGAAAGCCCCAAATGAGACTTAGATAAATAATAAGATTCTATGAGTTTTTTTTTTAACTACTCCTGTCTTTTATACGTTAATTGAGTATTCGAGAAACATTATTTCTGGTTCTGCTTGTCCCTCGTAAACACTCTGAACGTGCCTTTAGCCTAGAATTTTATAAGTTCTCCTTATAGCGCTACCGCAGCTATAGATCTTTAACAATAACAAAACTAAAAACTTCAAGACGGATGGCTATGGTGATTATCCGAAATCTTTTCTAGTTACCACGCCTCTGGTTATTCGAGATTTGTACGGGAGTTTTCGCACCTTATTTGTTCACGTACATTGATTTGAAATTTAACAAAAATACAACGGAGTTTTATAGGTCATATCATGAAAAAAGAAGAGACTGAAAACACCATTATGACAGGAAAATACCAGGAAAGGAAAATAAAAAAACAAACAAAGACAGACGCTGCTATCAACAATTGCCAAGGAACTAGGAATTACCACTATAGAAATGATAAGAGCAACGGGAGACAGGGATCAGTGGAGGACCATGCTCGATACCTCTCTAGATGGACATGGTACCTAAAGAGAGAGAGACACTGATTAGACTACAAAACTTACTAAACTTTTACAATCAGAATGACTACACATAGTTAACCTCCCACTCATAAAGTATGCAAACTACCATGCAAACAATTACTTATTAAGATTTAGTTCGCATAATTCACGCAGTTAAAACATAAACAGTATACACTAAAGACTGTAACAAAAACACCCTCCTAAAACTGTGATTTTGAGCGTGAAATTGATTAATTGCAGGTGAAGAGAAACAAAAGATTTTGAACATCTCAGGTTGTCTTTCAACATAAACATAAATTCTTGCCACGAATTGGGTTTGGTTTGGTTTAATGGTAAGGGTCATATTTGAACTAAATTTTATATAGTTTTAAGTAAAGAATTATGCAATCTACGAGACAACTGTTCCTCATGTTTTTCATCAAAAACATTATATTACTAGACTGCAAGTATTTTCCCCACATTCCTTTTATCCCCCGGTGGACAGCGGTAAGTCTACGGATTAACAACGATACAATCAGGGGCTCGATTCCACTCGGTGTATACAGCAGATAGCCCGATGTGGCTTTGCTATAAAAAACAACACACACACACACATCACTTGTAATTAGTCCATTGCGAATTTCAAATCAGAATCGCACATAAATAGCATTTCATATTTATTTGTATTTATGGCAAAGCTATTTGCTATCGTCTCTAATTTTAAATTACTGACCTCTCCCATCCACGATCAGAGATTGACCGTCACTCTTATAACGCGCTCATAGCTTAAAGTTAGATTGTAGTATCGCACGGATTTGAATCCGAAATCTAAAGCTTTACCAAAGAGCCATCTCCTACCCTAAATACTGTAACATCATTCAAGATTTGTTTTTGCTACTATTTACTACCCAAAATGCCTTTCGCTGAAAATCTGAGTATGTCAGCTGGGTTGGACAAGAGGTTATTAAAAACATACTGCAAACAAAATAACATTTTAAATAAACTTTTGACTTGAATAGAGTTGTTTAAACATTTGTTTAACAACAATTAAAAGCTCTGAATGGTCTATTCTTTCATTGGGGGTGTGTCACTGAGCCAGACGAGTTTCGGAGAATTCCACTCCTCATCAGTGACCCTGGACACTACCACCAATGAAATATCGCAACAACAACATATGCGTTGTTTCATTTCGATTCTGGGGGGACTGGCGGGCCGGTAGAGGGCTATGCCCTCTCGTCAGCCAAGCAACGAAAAAAGAAAAATGGTAAAAATGAATAATAGAAGTTTAAGCTGCAAGTTAGCACAGGAGGCGGAAAATGTTGAAAACGCGATATGTGCAGATGGAGGAGACAATCCAGAGAAATATGGGTGAACACTGATCAATCTATATCACATAATGAAGATAGTGCGGGAACGGGTATTGCGAATATTATGAATCACGATAGATAAATGGAGGAAGAGAGGACATCGGCATCTCGACGTGGTCGGGATTGTCATCTGGGAGGGACATAACATAGAGGCTCAGTAAGTGATCAGCTGGTGCCAAAATACTTCTCGAAGTGTGTACAGTGGTGGCGAGAACATCGGAGAAGATGATATTGTGGTCACAAAAACATTGATTTGCATAGCGATTGCTAAGCTGTCGAAGGTGTTACAGAATGTGAGGAAAGTTGATATGGTGATAAAGATCGGAAGTGGGACTAGGGAGTTTGACGCCAAAGGCCAGCTAGAGAGCATGGTACTCCAAAACCTGGAGACGAGAGGAGAAGATCAGAAAAGCAGATATCCAGCCTGTATGT
>NW_013667616.1:192611-195037 GCF_000517525.1 Limulus polyphemus
ATTTACAGCAGCCTGGAGTAGCTTGTTCACAGTTGACATCGTGGAACAATGGGCTACCAAAGCTGGGGACAAGGCATATCAGCAACATAGAGAATTTACAGAAGGGGAGACAGCACAGAACCTTGTGGGACTCCAGCATGTAGTGTGAAAGTGCGAGAGAGAATCCCATCAATCGAAATAGTGGCACGCCACCTGTGTAGAAAAGAGGAGATGAGACGAATATAGGGAATAGGAAAGTGTAACATATGCTGTTTGTGGAGTAAACCTTTTTGCCAAATTGAATCAAAAGCACGCCTGAAATCAAACAGGAGCATGCTGGAGGGTCTTCGAGTGTTGAAATGATTGGAAAGTGAGTCAGACAATTTGAGAGGTTTATCCAAAGTAGAAACGCGTGGGCGAAATCTCGTCTGTGTATGAGGCAGCAGGTTGTGAGAAGCTATGTATTCATGAAGACGAGCAACAAGGATGCATTAAAGGTTTTACTGAAAACACTAGTGAGGCGGATAAGATGATAAGAATTAACATCAGAGGCAGGTTTATCCGGTTTCAGAAAAAGCAGAATAGTGGATAACTTCTAGGAATAAAAAAAAATGCCGAGGAAAGAAGAAAGGTGTAGAAGTCGAAGGAATTGCAAAGGCCATGATGGACTTGGCAGTATGTGATGTCATCAGGACCAGGAGCAGAGTTACATCTGTTCTTCAGCACCCGCCAGACATCAGCTGCAGTAATGGGAGCATGTAAGAAATCATTGTCAACAACATGGGAAGAACTAGAAGTAAGATCAACGAGGAAGGCAATGGTTGAGTTCACGATGGTTGTAGTGTCACTGTAGTCAATAATATGATGTTCCGGTACCTGATAGTTCTGTTCATGAAAAACAGCAAAATGGTCGGCCTTGTCCAAAGATGCAAAAGGTGCAGTACCATCAACAAGTATAAGATAGGAGGGAGAGCATCATTAACATGTAAGGAGCTTAAAACGGTTCCAGAATTGCGAGGAAGAAAAGGAATGACCGAGTTTGTTACAGGCCTGATGCCACTGCTGATGTCGGACTGCCAGAACAAAATTACAGGCAGTACGTTGAAGATCACGGGATCGTTGCAGCAACAAAGGATCATGAGACAGACGGTATTCATGCAATAAAGTGGAAGAGTGATGTAACAGATCTACAGCTCTACGAGGTAAGGCTGGTTTATGGGGAGCTGAAGAAGAAGTCGGTAAGTGTAAAGCACTGGCATCAGAGAGAAGAGTGGTGAGTAAGGTGGAGAATGAGTCAACATCGGCCGCTTTAGTAAGAGGTCGATCCATATCTGGTATGGCATTAGTAATATGTGAAGCATCAGATTTTCAGTCGGCAGAACGAAAATTTTAGATGAGTCTGACGGAAAGCACGAGGAATAGACAAGGACGGCGAATGGACACAAAGTTCTATGGGAAGATGATCACTATCAATGGAAGGACACATCTGGAGAGTGATAAAAGGAACTAGGTTGGAAGAAACAAAAACAATATCAGGTGACAAATGAGAAATTGGACGACTAGGTGCAGGCAGGGGTAGCAAAGAATCAGAAAGAGGACTAAAAGAAGCAAGTTTGGCAGAGGTCCTACTGTGGTAGTTGATATCAGCAAGAAGAATATAGCTGTGAAAAGAGTGGTCTAGAAAGGACAGAAAGGCGTTGGGCAAGGGAACTCCGGGATGAATGCATATAGTTGCAATAGTGATGACACGAGATGGGAAGTAAACAGTGGTAACCAAATGCTCAGGATAAGTGGACTGTGGAATGGAATGTAAGTGCACGGGAAGGCGAGTACGATAGCGATTGCCACACCTCCTCGGGTCCGACCCATAGGATGATCATGGAGATGAAGAGTGTACCCTGACAGATGGATCTTTTGAGTGGGTTTCAGAAAAGTTTTATTAAGGAGAACACAGTCATAGGAGCCTCTATCCAACAAGATCTCCAGAAGGGGGAGGTTATGAGGAAGTGAGTGAATACTGACAAATAAATACTTCAACTTGTAGTCTCTGCCGGATCCCATAGATGACGAAATAGAAAGTAAGAGTTAAGTTCAGAATAAGGGGTCTGCATGTGAAGGCAAAAGACAGTCTTGGCAGTACAGATAATATGATCTAGAACGAATGTACATTGGAAGGGGAGGACATTCTGTAGTATCAATGTGACAAAACGGATGATATCCTCCATGGTAGGAGACATAGCAACAGAGTTGGCCAGAGGGGTAATGGTATCAGTGGTATGCACTGGAGCAACAGAAGCAGGATCATCAGTCTTGGGGGTAGGTTTACCCTGACACTTAGAGGAATATGTAGGAATGATCAACATGGCAAGTGTTACAGAGGGGAGGAGAGCTTAAGCGAGAGCATTGGCAAAGGAGATGAGGTCCGCGACAATGATAACAAACTGGTT
>NW_013667616.1:195604-197500 GCF_000517525.1 Limulus polyphemus
ATAATATGATCTAGAACGAATGTACATTGGAAGGGGAGGACATTCTGTAGTATCAATGTGACAAAACGGATGATATCCTCCATGTAGGAGACATAGCAACAGAGTTGGCCAGAGGGGTAATGGCATCGGTGGTATGCACTGGAGCAACAGAAGCAGGATCATCAGTCTTGGGGGTAGGTTTACCCTGACACTTAGAGGAATATGTAGGATGATCAACATGGCAAGTGTTACAGTGGGGAGGAGAGCTTAAGCGAGAGCATTGGCAAAGGAGATGTGGTTCGCGACAATGAGAACAAACTGGTTGATTAGGGCATTTAGCAGTGGTTTGTGAGTTGTATAGTAGGCATCTCTCACAGTGCAGAGCCTAGGGGCCGGGGAATGAGAAGCTTCAACCCAATGGCGTTGATGGAAAAGAAATGCTCCATTAGACAGGAGATAATCTATAGTGTCACTATTCTCAGCCAAAACACGAATCATGAAGGTAGGACTGGAGGAATTTTGAATGTGAATGGCATGCTTGACTGATATGTTTTCAAGTAGAAGTTCGGAGAGGATCTCTTTTTCAGTAATGCCTGGATCCACACCACGGATGACACAAGAGAATAGAGGTGTACGACGAGGAGGAGGTTGTTGTTTTAGAGCAGGGGAGAAAAGTTGAGTGAGCATGGTAGATTGATCCAGATTAAGCAGGCCCATTTTGTTATGTAGTATATCACACAACTGAGGGTTACCAGTTTTCACAATTATGCCCTTTCTCGTTGGAATTAGTTGATGAACTTCAGAACGAAGGCAGTATTTAGAAAGTTCGAGAAAGAGGGTCCTGGTAGAGAAATACGGGGAATCCATGCCCGAAAGTAGTAGAACAGTAATCTGAGGAGCTTCAGTAGTTTACATAGGTCCGAGTGCTTCACCAGAATAGGCGGATCGAGTGGGCAGGAATTGACTGAGTAACAGTGGTAGAGGCAGGAACGATAGACGAAGTAGAACCAGCAGGAGACAGGTGAGAGACAGTAGAGGTAGTTAAACCAGAGAACGACGATGAGGCAACGGCAGCATACGACAGTCGCAAAACATCACTAGTAGTGGAAGAGCTATCCGAGTCTAAGCAGTCGGCCCAAGATGGAGAAATACCAAGAGTTGCAGGTTTCCGAGGTACACCCTCCGTGGGTTGGGAATAAGGTTTTGGACGAACACGACGAGGCGACTGACCCAGAATGCATGGACACAAATACACAAAGGAAAAGTAAGAAACAAATAAATAATAACCGTTAACAATCACTCACCAAAACGAACCGCACTCTAGCAACAAGACATCTCGAATCAAATGTTACAATCCCGATGAAATATCAAACCAAACCAAGCCTTTATAGTAGTGAGGTATAGAAAATCGAAATGGTATATTTAAGTGATTTACACTCACAAAAAGAAACCTATCATCTTACAGGTATTTGAAGAACTTGTAGCATTCTGCCAAAGTTTGATTCTTTGTATTCTTATCCGACATTGGGCAGCTGATACATAATTGAATAGAGTTATTTAAACATTTTTAACAACTTTTGACTTCCATCATGTCCAGCCCAGCTAATGACCCCTGGTATTGAGGGAATAGCCTTATTGGCACTGACTTGTGGCAGTCAAAAGATATATTTGAATTGCTATTTATATGTACTTCTGAAAGGAAAACTATAATAGACAAATCAAGAGGAATATGAAAAACAAACAAACAAAAACCATCTGCAGTCTCGTAATATTATCACGAGTAGCAGCCCTATTGCTTCCATGTCCATCTGGAGCCATAAAACTCATGTCTTTGTTTGTTTGTATTAGGTCGTCAAGAAATTAATGTCGCTTTTTTTAGATAAAAAACCCGAACAACTTATATATCAAAACAAAACA
>NW_013667616.1:198427-201510 GCF_000517525.1 Limulus polyphemus
TGAGGCACCCAAACACCTTCTTTATGGAGTTTTCCCATATTCCTTAGATGTTTACTTATTGTATCATGAGAGACATGCAACTTCAGGGCCATTTCACAAGTGTGTTGCCTTGGGTTAGACTCAACAAGCGTCTTCAGACCATCAATATCAATTTCAACATGTCGGCCCCTGCTATCAAAGTTTTTAAGCCTAAAGTCACCTGAATGAAATTTGCTGTGCCATCGTTGACACTTACGAACGTTCAAAATATTTCCATAAATTTCTTTGATATTATTTGTGGCTACAGAAGCGTTCTTTTTCTTCTTGTATTCAAACAGCATTACATGCCGAATGTGTGTCTCGTCGTGTGCCATCACCATAAGGGGTTTGAGTATACTAAACTTTGCACATTATATAGGCTACACTAACGTGACGTTTAGGTGGTTCATTTAACTGTTACACGCGATGTACGTTCTTTGGGGGTGGTTAAAGAAAGTGTTCCAAAACGTGACATTAATTTCTTGACGACCTAATAGTTAAGCACAAAGCTACACAAGAGCTATTTGTGCTTCGCCCACCACGGGTATCGAGATGCGGTTTCTAGTGTTGTAAGTCCGTAGACATGCCGCTGTGCCACTGATTAGCGAAATTCATGTCTTCTTATACCCACGCGAAAATTAACAGCCATTAGACAATAACATGTAATATGAGAAAAGGACAGAACAGGTTAGTAATATGATATAAATTTATAGATCATGTACGTGGACTAAAACTACAGCAACACAGGTAAGGATCCGATCATATTTAATATACATGAAGTCATACTAGTACAGAACGTACAAGCAACAATTTAGGTAAACTAAGTTAGTAACCATATCTATTATACGTGAAGTCATACTAGGACAGAACGTACTAGCAACAATTGAAGTAAACTAAGTTAGTAACCATATCTAATATACGTGAAGTCATACTAGGACAGAACGTACTAGCAACAATTGAAGTAAACTAAGTTAGTAACCATATCTAATATACGTGAAGTCATACTAGTACAGAACGTACTAGCAACAATTGAAGTAAACTAGGTTAGTAACCATATCTATTATATGTGAAGTCATACTAGGACAGAACGTACTAGCAACAATTTAGGTAAACTAAGTTAGTAACCATGTCTATTATATGTGAAGTCAAACTAGGACAGAACGTACTAGCAACAATTGAAGTAAACTAAGTTAGTAACCATATTTAATATATGTGAAGTCATACTAGGACAGAACGTACTAGCAACAATTGAAGTAAACTAAGTTAGTAACCATATCTAATATACGTGAAGTCATACTAAAACAGAACGTACTAGCAACAATTGAAGTAAACTAAGTTAGCAATCCGATATACTTGAGTAAGAAGCATGTGAACTAAAACTATGACATGAAGTTGTGAAGAAATCAAAGTTAAATCTACGGGGTATTATCGTTGACAAAGTTTAACCGTCCATGGATATAACAGAATAGTAAAATAGTTAGCAATTATATTTAAGTGGAAGCCTTAATGCTTACTCTTCTATGCTGCTGATTTGTTGGTGTTTAATGTGAAACAGTTATATATCGGTTCAATTACTGGTAATGGAGATGTTAATTGAAATGATTATCATCAAAATAGTATAATACCAAAAAATGGTCGAGCTCCCTCTGACTAAAATAGTATATTTTAAAAATCTCTTTTCTGATTAAACAAAAGTGTAAGAAAGTATTTGAAGATCATTTCAAAGGATTTGAAGTAAAATCATGTTTATCAATTTTATTCTTAATATCTCTTTCACTTGAATATAACTTTGATTAACAATAAGAGTAGCCAATAAATAGGTTATATAGCTGAAAGAAAATACTGGCATGAAAAATAGTGTCAGTTTTGTGTGTTTTTCTTATAGCAAAGTCTATCTACTGTGTCCACCGATGCGAATCGAACCCCTGATCTCAGCGTTCTTATTCTGGAGACTTATCGCTGTCCCAGCGGGGGACTTGTGTCAGTTTTATTCAGTATAATCGTTAGTAGCTATCAATAAATATTTTTTTTATGAATGATAATTCTCATGTATTTGTGGATAACTTTTTTCCGTATATTGTAATAAAAATAATAGAGCGTTATCAAGTTTTTGATCCTTAAGAGTCGACCAAAACAATATAAAGAAAATGTTTTATAATTTTTTGTATATTTTATTTATTTTTGAATAAAGAGCATCGTAACAACAGAATAAATGTCACTTCCACGGAAAACTTGGCTTTGGCAACATCTGATGAGCAGTGGAGGAAACGCCCCATCTACCGGCGAACACCTGAGTCAGTGACCAATAATATACAAACTGCAGCTCATCCATTGATTGTTCGAGGTAACACAGAAAAAAATCGAGTTTCGAAACGTAGAGTAATCCGCATGTTATTTGTTCTAGTAGTAGAGTTCGTAGTTTGTTGGACACCTCTCTATATTGTCAACACATGGGTTCTTTATGATCAACAAGAATTTTACGCTAGAGTTGGACCCACCGGAATTTCCGTTATCCAATTGATGGCCTACTGCTCATCGTGCTGTAATCCTATTACATATTGTTTCATGTACAGTAAGTTCCGCAAGGCTTTTCTCACAATGTTTGGTTGCCGAAGAAGAAAGACCTGGCAATCTAATTTCGGAAGCGATCTTCCAACGGTGAACAGTGTATTCAGCGCTCGGAATACTATCAGAATAGGTAAGTGAACTATGTCAAGTAGTTTGATCATCAGGTACTCGGTTTTTAACATATGCGGATGTACCCTGATAACATTAATTTACTCATTTTCATAGCTTTTATTATATTCTGAAATCAGAGATTGCGATACTTGTATTCGACATTTATATTTGCTTCAAATGGCTACCTTCAAAACATTTTTTTTGGGCTCATAAGTGGTTGAACATCAAAATATACTTGCTTGTTTCTTTGTTTTCAGCTCCGTATCCAGCGCGAGGGTTGAGCCCCTAAATTCTAGAGTTATGAGGCATTAAGCGTACTCTTGAGCCATCGGTGGCCCGACATGGCCAGGTGGTTAGGACGCTCGACTCGCAATCTGCGGGTCGCT
>NW_013667616.1:201834-204965 GCF_000517525.1 Limulus polyphemus
CAAAACAAAGACAAAGACATTGAGCCATCGGAATAGGACGAAATAAAATAATAAACGAATATATATTTACGGCTCCCTTTATAACGTGGCTGATTAAAATAAACTTCACAAGTTGTGATGCATTACGACGTCAAAGCTAAAGAGTAAAAGCCAACAAAAGTTTATTGATCTTTCACTTGTTTGTGCCTCAATATACAAATAGGGAAACAGTTGTCTCATTGGGAAGCGCTAACAACGTTATCGATTTTAAAATTAGATTGTAATAACATACTACTGGAAAATAATGAGCACATCAGTGAGTCTTGTAAATTTCATCTTCTGAAAGCTGTAATTATCTTTGTGGGGCTTTATCTATGTGTATGTTTATCTATACCAGATATTTTAAAATATATTTTAGGTAAACATACTTCTAATGGGAAAAACATATGCAATAAGTCTAAAAGCTATAAAATAGGAGGGTTAAAAAAATCGATGAATTAATTGAAATCATAACTATCGTATCAATAAGAATCCATCAATAGCTTTAGACAGCTTTATGTTATTGAGTATATTTTAACTAATGGATATATACATAAATTCAATTGATTTCAAAATGTTTTTATTAAATATAAGATATCCAGAGAGCCTAATTGACGAGTGTATATTTTGCGCAAAATGATATGGTGCAAAAGCTAATAATCAGTCAGAAGTGTTAAAAGTCATTCATATACCACATATACTCCAAGGATACAAATTAATACTAAAGAGTGCAAGACTTTGATTGCCTTCTGTACATCTAGCTCTAGAAGAAGAGCCGTAAGTAATATTATTGTTAGCTTACAAACAATCCAAAATCTTGAACCGTTTCCTTTGTTATAGACAAAATACTGAAAATAGACGAGAGGGTTATATTAAGTAAGAATTTAAGATGTTAACTCTGCAATCTAGGTTACTAATACTAGTATTATTGAAAATACGGATCTTTCTCTTGCAATTCTAATAACTCTATTTATATGTTAAAATGTACAAGGTGTGGTAAAAGTAACGTTGGCCAAGCTGGAGATTTAAAGTTTAGAATGAAGCAATATAAGTTTCATGTCAGAAACTCAATTCAGAGTCAATTACGGTGTTCAGAACATTTTTACAATTGTATCTTAAGTACCCATGACCGATCACAAGAACCGTTTTTATTTTCAGTTTTGGTTTGTAATAATGAACCAAAAATATTATGTAATGAGTGTTATCTTATAAAAAAAATTAAATACTTTAAATTTTATTTAAATAGCTTATGGATTTCTTATCTTTCTAAAGTATGTTTTATTATTTACAAGTTTTTATTAATTATGGATTTTATCTAATATATCAAATTATTTATATTGATTTTTAAAATATATTTCTAGAGGGATGTTTATGTTTACTTCAACTTCATTAAATATTACATGTATTATATATTATTTTTAATTAAATATGATGAAGAGTAATGTTAAAGCTACAAAAGCGTCACCTATCAAACAAAATCCAGAATAAATATAAATAAAAAAAATGATATTTCGAACCTAGTGATGCTTTGAATATTTATATATGAAATACTCTCGTGAATATCACACCTATATATATATATAAGATATCTCCATGCTTAATCTTTTTTTTTATTTTCTGCATTATTATTAATTTGCGGATTGAATTTTTTCTTGTTATTTTCAGAGGTTATTGGACGTAGTGAAGATATCAGACTTTAGATTAGTATGATACTGTGTTACATCATCAAAACATATTACCATCCAACTCGTGAACTATTAGGAATTTTCAGCCAAATGGAAATGATCCAATCTTCAAAACGAGGAAACATCAGGAATAATTGATAAAATTAAGACATACTAGAACAATTCATGATCTCTTTCAAATTTTATAAAGAATACATACTCACCAGTTAAGAAGTACAGACGAAATCAATAAACTGGTAAAATCTTATAAAATGCTGTTACAGTACTAATTACAAACACAAAGGTTAAAGAGAATAGAATTGTAGAAACAATTCAGATTGCATTTTAAGCACACAGTAGATAATTCAAAATGTTATGTTAACTTAATAGACTAACAAACATTCATGTAGAGTTATCAAACTGATGAAGTTCGATTTTTAGAACGGGTATGGTGAAGTATTCCAACACGGCTGTTGAGTTTCAATCAAAGTGAGTATGTTGAACAAACCCCCTTAATACACCAAGTACGAGCTTTAGCTAAATGTGTGTGTAACAACATTAATATCAACAGCTTAAAACAAACGAGGAATATATGTATAGTTCAAGCAATTCAAGACAAAAATACGAAACTCTATAACAGAGCACTTTTGGAAGGCCAATCTTTCTTCATCATTCTGATCCTGATTTCCCTATTTTTGTCTTTGATTGATTTTTTGCTTCTACGAGTTTATTCTAGTATCATGACTAATTGAAATAATCTTATATTAATCTATTCTAACTGGTACCCTGTACTGAACTAGTTGAGGTTCTTTTTAAGGCAATATATTGTGGATTAAGTAACAGTAATCACAACGAAAGCCTCATTTTTAGTGGCTTACAATAAATAAACGAGTTCAAATTAAATGAACACTTTGTGTTAACTAGAAACCCGTCCTGGTGCAATTAAAATATAACTCTTAAAACTATTTTAAAAAAAATCATTAAATGTTTTATTATGAACTTCACCATAAAGTGCGTTTGTAAATCTGTAAAGAGCGTTTACTTAAAATGTTAATGTTTACTACAAATATCACAAAATTTGCATTGTTTGTCTCCGCTATCAAAAATTGGTGACCATTTTTCCGACACAAACATTGATAAAAAAAGCACCGTTATGGCTTACATAGTTTTATTAAAAATAATCTTACAATATTAGTTTTAAATATAGAAGACATAAGATTTTTTTTTTCTCTCTCATCAGAAATTTTTTAAAATAATTTCAGTATTTAGGCATTTGTGCAGCAAATGTTGTAAATAGTTCTGCAGTGCTTAAAGACTTTTTACTTTATTAGAAATTGTTGAACAAAACGCCACCAATGTTTACAGATGTTTGTTGTAAGCTGTTCTACAATGTTTATTGACCTGTTTTTTTTTGCGCCCCAGTGGCACAGCGGTATGTCTGCGGACTTA
>NW_013667616.1:205895-224178 GCF_000517525.1 Limulus polyphemus
ATGCCCGTGGTGGGCAGAGCACAGATAGCCCACTGTGTAGCTTTGTGCTTAATTACAAACAAACAAAAACTTCTTTTCTTCACCAGAAATCGATCCATAAAAGGTCACCACTGTTACAAAAGTTTGTTGTAAATGATCCTGAAAATAAAGAATGTTTATGTTTAGTCGCAAAAATACACCATGGGCTATCTGCAATGTGCCCACTGCAGATATCGGCACCCGACATTTAGTGTTATACATTTGCCGCTGAACCACAAGGGAAGAGCTGGTTAAAATAACAGTCATTTTAAGTTAATGCCTGTTAAAGACGACGATTCTAAAATGTTTTAATATTTTCTTTGGGAATTGTTAAAAAAGTTGTCATCAATGTTTTAAAGTTTTGTTGTTGATGCTTATACAATGCTCGTTGTACATTGTTGAAATTGTGCCACAGTCTCTTGTTTAGTCAAGTTCTTAGTGCTGTTTAAGTGTTTATTGTTGATGGGTACACATTTTTGAGAAAATATGTTGCATATGTATGCACCTTTTACAGAATGCAGTATTCCATGATTAGAATAACTGTAGTAACAATACAGGATCATAATGTTGTAGATGTTGAAAGCAACATGATCAAGACAGTTTTACGTAGTAACTAAAAACACTTTGCTGGAAAGTTTGCATTAAGTAGGCAACATAATATCATGTACAGTGCGAATATATCAAATAACTGAAGTTGAATGAAGCAACGTAATAAAACGTACATAGCGAATACTTCAACAGTTGAACTTGAATAAAAAGGAATGCACCGAGAACATTTCAGTATTATTAATAAAATAACATAACAACTCTTACAGAGAACAATTTTGTGAATTGAAATTAATAAAACAATGTAGCAATATATCAGGATATAATTTACAGAAAGAAAATTTAGCTATGTAATAGATCGTCACAAAGTTTCAAAATTAAAGTCTAGGTTTGTTTTAAAGCACAGTATTGTAGTGAGGTTTTTTTAAAATGCCGAGAATAAAAACAGGTATAAGGAAAGAATTTTTATGTTAGACAGTTATGGTTGTCATTTGTATCTTGTGGTATCAGTATAATACATTGTTTTCAATGTTGTCTTTATAGCTCTTTTCTAATCATGCAGAATACTGTTCGAAATAACATAATTATTTGATTGTGTTCTTAATACTTAAGAATATAGAAAATGTACATAAATCGCGTTTTAAGAAACTCGTAACCAGAGCAGTCTTATCTCCCGTAAAGGTTTAGCTTATGAGGGTTTATTTATCGTTTTGCACTGAAGAATGTTCGATAAAAGTTCCCTTTGAAATGGATAGTAATTTTTTGGCACATATATTCAAAACAAGTGTAGAATGACTAATTATATTTGAGGATATATCGAAGTGAAGTGGGAATAATTGGCCCTTCTTGAGTGTAGATACAAGTGAAGTAGATAGCATAACAACTGTAGAATGATTAATTCTATTTGAGGATATATTGAAGTGAAGTGGGAGTAATTGGTCTTTTCTGAGTATAGATACAAGTGAAGTAGGTAGTAATTAATTTTGATTGATGATATACTGAACTCAAGTGAGTAATAATTGGTCCTGTTTAAGAATATAGTGAAGTGGTCCCGTTTGAGGATACATTGAATTAGCGTGAGTAAAAATTGGTCTTGTTTAAACACGTATCTAGGTAAAGTAAGCTATAATTCGTCCTGTTTGAGCATACATCCGAAGGAAATGTGTAATAATTATCCTGTCAGAGTATATATCAAACTGAAGTGAGTAATAAGCAATCCCGATTCAAAATACATCCAACCATATTTTTTACATACAGATAGCCTTACCTGAGAACTTACATTTGAGCTATACAATTAGTCCTAGTTAAGCATGCACATTATTCATGAAAGACGGTAACATCTGTAATGCCTATGTAAGCATCCAGGCTACAAGTGGGAAAGGAATTGATTTAAGTCAAAAATGAGTAAATGTAATTTATTTCTAGTCTTGTGTAAATCCTAGAAAGCAAGTAAAACTATTTTGGGTTAGGTGCAAGCTTAAAGGTTTCGACAAAATCTTTCTAATCCTAAGAGGCGATCTTATAAAAGAGCAAGTACTAATTCTTACTACTGTTGCGATCTTATAAAAGAGCAAGTACTAATTTTTACTATTGTTGCGGTCTTATAAAAGAGCAAGAATAATTTTTACCCCTTTTCTATAAAATTACCTGCCCCTTTTAGCACCAATAAGAGATAGAAAAGCCTGTTTTCTATGAACTTATACATAATCAAAATAAATGTCTGACTACATATCTGGAGATACGCGGGACTAATAGTAATTTAACCCACACTTCCGGACCTGTATAAATTGTCAAGGTGAAGCTATCTTACTCCTTTTGTGATATAGGACTAATAACAGTCGCTTTGAATTTAACAGTAGTAACAATTAGTACTTGCTCTTTTATAAGATCGCAACAATAGTAAAATTATTCTTGCTCTTTTATAAGATCGCAACAGTAATAACAATTAGTACTTGCCTTGCATAACTCCATGTAACAAGGTAACGTATTCCTAGCTTTATATAAATAGAATTGTACACGCAAATTATCCTTTCTAAATACGCAACTCTAGAATATAGAACAACTTTATCCCCTAGTCTTATGAATGATCTTGATTAAATACAACACTCAAGGAGACACTTCTTCACTTGTTACTTTTGAGTCCAAAAGAGTCGGTGCATTATTCCCATTTCTCTATAAGTTCAAAATACCAGTTCAAGTTACTTCTGACAATAGATAACTAAGGGAAATCAGATACAATTATCACCGTGCTTTCAAATGGACCGAGTGAAATTATTTTTTACTATGCATAAGTATAAATGAATGGAAACAATATCTATAGTCTTGAAAATTATCTCTAGTCGGTGAAAACAGATATAAAAATCCGGAAATTACCACTGGTCGCGTATGATCCGAAATCAGAGAGATACATTATTGACTGTTCTGTATAAGCCCAAATGAATGGTTGAACGTTCACATGTACTGTGTATCCTTAAAGAAACTAAATAGATATTTCCTGGTTATTTATATACATTAACGCCCAAAAATACGTATTTTTTAACTCTTATCTTTTAAACGCCTAAAGAGATATGCCAAACTGTCATTATGCTTAAAGGAACAAAATGAATGTTCCCTGGTTATTTATATATATTAACGCCCAAAAAATATGTATTTTTAACCCTTACCTTTTAAATGCCTAAAAAGACATGTTAAACTGTCATTGTGCTTAATGGAACAGAATGAATGCTCTCTGGTTATTTATATATATCAATGCCCCAAAATACGTATTTTTAACTCTTACCTTTTAAATGCCTAAAGAGTATGTCAGACTATCACTCATACTGTAATAATCTTAAGAAGCAAGTGATATTATCATTAGTTATGTATAAATTAGAAACAACATGTAGAATTGTCATTGGTAATGTACAATTCTAAATATGTAGATGGCGTTAGTTGTAATCTAACGCTCCTGTGTTGTAGTGCAGTGTTTCTCAAAGTAGGAGTCGCGGCCTCTCTGGGAGCCGCAAAAGATGGGCCAAAAACAAAGATGCTGAATTAATTCTAATTCTAAATAAACAATAAGCCGATAAGGTTTAGTGTACGGTAAACAAGATAGTGTAAATGAACTTAGCTTTGAATAAAGTGCCTAATAAGGAGTGGGTAGAATCACACATGGTTAATCGCAATTTGTATGATACAAGTTGTATATGTCGAGCACTAGTGTGTAACCATGGCCATCAGAATGAGCAGAAGAAATGGTAGATGTAGGAACGTCGTTCTTATAAAGTTTGATTAACCATCAGTACTTATATAAGTTTTGATGTCGAAATAGAATTGATCATGGGTGTCGCCGGAGTTTCTTACAGGGACTTGTTTCGGTTCATTCTGTTCATAGAGTAAGCTTTATAACGTATGACGAACACGTAACGTTAAAATACTGTCTGTGTAAAGTTTAAAAATAAGTTGATAGTAACAAGCTTAATGAATTTTATGTGTACGCTACAATTATATAGATGTAAATACTCTTTTTAATAACTATTTTGCACCTTATTATATAATATAGAATGTGGGCATACTATCAGTTGGACCCTTCGGTTTAATTAAGCACTGTATCGACTGTATGTATGTATAAATAAACAGCTACAATCTTCTGAAGTGTATTTAGTTACCCAATCGTGAATGAAAATGTGACTTATTTATATCTTTGTTGTCAATCGCATAGCTACATAATGGTCTATCTGTGCTGTGCCCACCATTGGCATATAAACACAGATTTGAGCGATATAATGCTTCAGACTTACCGCTGAGCCACCGGGAAGCATGAAAAATGAAGAATTTAACCTGTCTAGCATGTTTGTACAGTATGGCGTTTGCTTGGCGAGTACAGCGTTGAACAGTATGGTTCTTGTTCATCCATACTTTACTCAGAAACGGGACTACTTGCCATTCAGTGCCGTTACATTATGGTTGTGCCAAGTATATGTTGGTTTCACATTTAACCTGCAAGTGAATATGACGGCTCCAGGAATTGGTGTTTACTTGTGGTCCGAAATGGGGCTCATTCGCTCCCATCTTCACCTGGTAACGTCACTGTAGATATGCTTGAGGTAATGTGTTATGAGTGGAAAGATGAAAAACTGTATATATTTTTATCTCTAAAATGTGTCAATGTGTACAATTTTTGAGTGTGTTGTATAAATAATTCTATTTTAACCAGTAATTATTGTAACTCATAAACTTGTAAACTCTGTTTTGTGATATATTTCATAGGAAAATATACTTAATATGTATTTATTTGGGTTTGATATATAATTGTTTGTATATTTGTCACAGACTTAATAAAATCTACTGCTTATTCTTCAAATGTTGCAGCACATTTTAGATGAAAAATTATTTATTGTGTAAGAAATGTCACGTTGGCAAAAGTCGCTTATACATCAACTTTTACAGAATTATGTGGAGTAAGAGCATCAAGTAGCTGAAAAATCCAAGCTTAAAGAGGTATGTTACTTTCATCCTGAACATACCGCGAGACACATGGCCTAAATGACCACGCGGAGACCTCTAAGACTCAAATATAACTGCAAAAATTTGAAGAACTAATGGGAAAATGCCTATTCAGAAGCCTTCGCCACGACAAGGGCTTTGAATCAGCTGAAAGTGTTAAGTGTGTTTAATAATATTGCAGCGTAAACTTTGGACCTTCTGATCTGTAGGCCAGGTATGCTATCCACTTTGCTACACCGGGCAGCTCAAAGAAGAAAAAGAGCATCACAAAATTTACTTTTTCTTCTCCTTTTTCTTATACCTTAAGAAGTTGCTCGGTCAAAAGAAAATGTCTCAATTTTCAATAACAGGAAATATAGGGATAAACTAATAATGAACATAAATATTGATCTATATAAGAAGAATGCTATAAAAAATATATATCTTTATTCTACATATAATCTAAGGAGGATTAACATAAAACTTAGATTCGTAGACCGATTCTCGGGAAGTTGCTTTAGTGCAATTGGGAAACTACAACTTTTGGTGCTACATGAGTCCTATTAACTGATAAAACTGTATGTACATATTAACTGATAAAACTGTATGTTTTCTATTAGAAACTGTGGAACATTTGTATTCAATTCAGAAAACTAGTGGATAGAGTTCATTGTATTCATGCCAACACAATATCTCGAGTAAAAAAAAAAAAGCACGAATTTTAATTACGTTTTGGCTAAACACGAAACAGTAAAATTTCCTGGAGCGAAAAGTTAAGTCATACGAACTCGATGCATTAATGGTATTAAGGTTAGTAAAACCTTTCACGTCTATCGTTTTGTTCAGCACTCGTACATTTGTTCATCAACCAGAAACCATACCAGAGAGGCATGCCCGCTCATAGTACATGATAGGTGTCGTGAAAGTTCCCTGGCTATGAATATATATTTTATTAATTTATCATTCATATGCTTTCTCTAAATACCTTTGTAAAACAATTAACGTTTTTGATTTTTTTTATCGAAAAGAAGATAGAAAATATATCTACCTATAAACTTTTATTTCTCCTATGAATAGCTTAGATCTCTGAAAACTTGACGTTTTTAGTGACTCGTGAATCGCGATATAGTTCAATGGAAAAACATCTATAATTCTTAAAACATCTTAATACTGAAGTTTTTTTTAATGCAAAGTTACAGCAGGTTATCTGCTGTGTCCATCGTCGAGAATCGAACCCCGTTTAAAGTCTGTAAACTTACCGCTTACCCACCGGGAGACCAATAACGAAAGAAGTTTTTTGTATAATAAACACGAAACTTTCTCGTAATAGTGGTATAACATTAGAAATAATAATTATGTTTACTTCTTAACCAAAGTTGAAATATTTTTTTAGCATATTAATAGGATCAATGATTAGAAATAAACGAAAATTACTGTTATAACATGGGCAGCAGGTTACATTTGAACTGATGTGGTTCACTTGCAGCCTCTGCTGATGACAAAAAAGCTCTCTTTTTATGCGCAAACTTTGTTCGCCATTGTTCATTGTTAAAATAATTTTAACGGACGATTACGTCATATTCACTTATAGGTTCGTTTGTTCTGTTTAAATTTCGCATAGAACTACTCGAGGGCTATCTACATCAGTCATCCCTAACTTTGAAAACAGTTAGTCAACACCACTCATCGCCAAATTCATGGGCTATTCTTTACCAAAAAATAATAGGACTGACCGTAACATTATAACGCCCCAATTCACTTTATTTATTTGGCGTTTTTAAATTTGCATAAAGTTGTCCATTCAAATTACATAATTGTAATTTTCATCTAGTTAATTTATTTATTTCATCAGACAATTACATTCCCTCACCCGAGAACGAACTCAATGAAGCAGGAAAGCGTTGTTATGTTTGTTTGTTTTTTCTGGGAAAGTAATTATAATTATATCTGCTTTTGATTTATTATTATTGTTAACTACATTTCCAGTTTTTGTTTATTTTTAGAAATTCGCGCAAAGCTACTCGAGAGCTATCCGCGCCAACCGTCTCTAATTTAGAAGTTATAGATTAGAAAGAAGGCAGCTAATCAACACCACCCACCGCTAACTCTTGGGGTGCTTTTACCAACTAATAGTGTGATTGACCGTCACATTATAACGCCTCCACCGTTTACAGGTCGATCATGTTCAGCGACTGGTTTCGATCTTGCGACCTACCGATTGCAAGTCGAGCACTCTAACAATCATGCCATTAGCACAATAATAGGTTTGTTTTGGATGTTGTTAATCAAGAAGCTACACAATGGGCTAACTGTGCTCTGCCTACCACAGGTATAGAAACCAGAATTTTGTAGTATTAATTCTCCAGTCTTACCACTGAGTCACTGGGGCAGTACAATAATAAATTTTGTAAAGGTGTTTAAGTACATTATATTGTTAATAGTCCTTTATTTGTAAAAGCTTATTATCCATTTGACATTTTCAAGAACGGTGTCTCTAGTGGGTCAGAGGTAAGTTTACGTACTTACGATATTAACGTTTGGGGTTCGATTCCCATGCACGTTTGTGCTAAAAACAAACAAGCAAACCAGATAATGAATCTTTGCTAATATTATTATAGAGCGTTATGATAAATCTACTTTACTTCGATTTTAAGAAACTCTGAAAAATTGCACCTTAAATGTTCTAAAAATATGTCACACGTAAAATGTTTTGAACGAATGAAAAAAACTTTTGATATAATGTAATTTTGAATTTTAAGGTTTATTTTCTTCAGTTTTATCATTCTAATCAGTGTTACAAAGTTCAAAGCCCCCAGTGGCACAGGGGTATGTCTGCAGACTAATAACGCTAGAATTCGGGTTTCGATACCCGTGATGGGCAGAGCACAGATAGCCCCTTGTGTAGCTTTGTGCTTAATTACAAACAATCAAACAAAGTTCAAAAACGTTTGTTAAATGTTAAAATTAAACAAAATATCTTTTTAGGCCTAACATTTGTGATAGATGAAAATCACCTTAATTGCATATGTCTTCTTCACACTTCTCTTAATTTCCATCACAGATTTAAAACTAGAAACATACAAAGTACCATTTCAGATCTTCTGTTTCTTACAAGTCACTGGCCGAGAAACCTTTCGGTTAATGCCAGAACTCGTCAGTTGGGCTGGAGGATAAGGAACGAAAGATTCTCTAAAACGTTCTTCATATATCTAGGCCTCAGATTAATTACAATGAGGGAAAAAAACATATGCAGTTAACATGATGTTTATTACAAATTTTAGGCCTACTGGTTTCCAATGCTTCGCTAGATTTCTGCGTTTCAACAGTAACTGTTAAAGCATTATACTCCATATATAAACAGCGTTTCAGAGAATATTTTGTTTCTCATCATCCAGCCCAACTAATGAGTTATGGTATTGAACGAAAGGCCTCATAGGCAGTGGTTTGTGAGAGACATAAGATTGATCTAAAATAGTGTTTTTACATTCCTCTGATTACGAATCTGCAATGGATTAATTAAGAGGAATGTGGATAAATAACATCTGTAGTTAACGTGATTTTTTATCCAAATTTTAGGCATATCAATTTTTATTGCATCGTTAGCTTTCAGTGTTTAAACCGTAACTTCTAAAACACTCTTTTATTTAAATCCTTATCTTGTCAATCTGTAGAGGATTCTGATTTGTTCAAACAACAAATTAATATATTAGATTTTCTATACCATAATTTTACAAACACACATAATTAGAAGATTTTCGCACTATGCATGAAAACACATTTGATTAAATGAACTAATTTGTGACGATACCGTGTTGAAGACTCGTTTATAGACCACGATGCCGTGGATGTATCTTTACTAATTTTGTATTGGCTCTTTGTTTAAAATTTAGTATACATGAGAAGCTCAAATTTGAAGATTCATTTTTTACATTTCTAACAGTTTTTACAATTTTCTTCTGAAAACCTACTTGGTCAAAAATTGGAGAGTCTTTCGGTAACAAGAAATTGAATGATAATAAGAACAGTTATTAACAACAACACACTTTAACTGATTGTTAAGAAATTTTCGCTTTAAATAATCTTTAAACCTTGCGGAATAAAACTGTATTATAAATTAGGAACTTTATCGACAGCACAGCTGGAGTAATATTTTCCTTTTAATGGTAAAAACAAAAATGCATTTTCTGTGTAATATGGTTTCTTTCGTTCCTTATGAATGTATAATTTGGCAAACAATGCACATTCAAATTATCCATTCTTTTCCCTTCGTACAAGTTGGGCATCTTTAAAAAACAACATCTTGATGAAAAGTTTGTTTTATCGACCGATAATTCATCATTCATCTGATAAAATAACATCTTGTTTCTGTACCAAGCGTAGGGAAATATAAAATTATTTATGCTTCATATAACACAAAGAATGTGCATCAGCTGCTTAAAAAAAAGTTTCTTAAATTGTTCATGTATAAGTAAAATGGATCTTTATACACTGCATTAAAAATGCATAATAACGAATCGCGTTACTTGAAACGTGTTTTCTTTTTTCTTTTTAGTTTTCTTTTATAAATAAACTAAAAAAATTATAAAAATATAATTACCAAGAGTGTTGTGATCAGTTATATTCTTGATATATTTGTTGTAATCCACACGCTCCTCAGTGGTACAGCGGTATGTCTGCGAACTTACAACGCTAGAAATCAATTTTCGATACCCGTGATGGGCAGAGCTCAGATATCCCATTGTGTAGCTTTGCGCTTAACTCTAAACAAACAAATATAATCCACACTTGCTAACAGTGTGTAAAAACTGTAAACCATACATTACGCTGAGGTACCAATAAGGTTTGTTTTGAAACTCGCGCAAAGCTACAGGAGGGCTATCTGCGCTAGTCGTCCCTAATTTAGCAGTGTAAAATTAGAGGGAAGGCAGCTAGTCATCACCACCCACCGCCAACTCTTGAGCTACTCTTTTACCAGCGAATAATGGGATTGACCGTCACTTATAATGCCCCCACGGCTGAAAAGGATGGGGATTCGAACCCGCAACTCTCAGATTTCGAGTCGAGCGCCCTAACCACCTGGCCATGTGATCTATTATAGAACAACTTTCAAAAGAAACATCATTTTCTTTGAACCTAAATGAATGTAAGCACTAAATGTGTTCTACGTTTTTGATACAATGGTTGATGTATAATCTATAAACAATACGACTGGTGGATTGATTCGTATCTGTAGATTAATATAAAGTACTGATAAAAGTACATTCCACATCACTAAGATTCTCATTTTACTCGACTATAAGGTACGCTTACCACTGATAAGTCCTCTGATAATTAAGTTTGTTTGTAATTAAGAACAAAGCTACACAAAGGGCTATCTGTGCCTTGCCCACCACGAGTATCGAAACCCGGTTTCTAGTGTTTAAGTCCACAGACAAACTGCTGCGCCAATGAAAGGCCTTATATGTAAGAGTTTAGTGCTATTTTTAACAGTACATATATATATCATTTTTTGCCAATGCTTAAAATACGCAAATATTTTAATTAAATTTGAATACATATAATTTTATTTTGCATTGTTACCTTTGTTAATACACTTCCAATTAACTTAAATCTGACTGGCCCACGTTATTGGCGAAGGTACCCAGCTGAAGATTCAAAGCATTCTACTCCGTATTGTTATTTAACACATTCTCTAAAGTCACATCTTGTATTGTTAGTTTAACTCATACTTTTACAGTAACATCTGCATTGTTAGCTTAACTCATTCTGTACAATCACATCTTGTATTGTTAGTTTAACTCATTCTTTTACAGTAGCATCTGTATTGTTAGCTTAACTCATTCTCTACAATCACATCTTGTATTGTTAGTTTAACTCATTCTTTTACAGTAGCATCTGTATTGTTAGTTTAATTCATTCTCGTGCAGTCACATCTTGTATTGTTGGTTTAACTCATACGTTTACAATAACATCTGCATTGTTAGCTTAACTCATTCTCTACAATCACATCTTGTATTGTTAGTTTAACTCATTCTTTTACAGTAGCATCTGTATTGTTAGTTTAATTCATTCTCGTGCAGTCACATCTTGTATTGTTAGTTTAACTCATACGTTTACAATAACATCTGCATTGTTAGCTTAACTCATTCTCTACAATCACATCTTGTATTGTTAGTTTAACTCATTTTTTTTACAGTAACATATGTTTTGTTAGTTTAATTCATTCTCGTTCAGTCACATCTTATATTGTTAGTTTAACAATGGTTCTAGTTTAGTTGTATATTAATTTGTGACATTCAGTGCTTCTACTCAAACTGATATACAGGATTGGTCTGACTAATTTATAAGTTACTCTTTAGTTCTGATCTATATAGATAACGTTATTTGGATCGGAAATCATTAAGGATATACTAAATTAATTTATATCATATTTATACCTAGTCCCGTGAATAATTAGACGCTGAAAAAGACTGTCTAACTTTCTTGTGCTTGTGATTTATGAAGCATTAAACACGTACAAAGCTGTATAAAAGATTACTCGTATTTCATCAAATAGATATGAAAATTGGATTCCGGAAAGTAAAAGATCAGTACGGTTCGTTTCAGGATCTCTCAGTTGGTTTTTAATCAGAAACTACACGAAAAGTAGGCAGCTAGTTACAAAAACATATTTTCATTTTTCACTAGTGACACTAGTTTGAACATTTATATACAAATAACTCCCAACAGCCACGTTTCGACAGTAGTGGTCTTCAAAGAGATTTTCTAAATATTAAAATGACTAAACAAATTTCTAATTTTCCTGTAAAAATAATCTCATATTGGTGTTAAAAGATATATAATAATTCTCTCCTGCTGAATACAAATGTTTTGCTTTAAGACTTTTTCATAATTCCTTATTTTCGCGTAAAACACATAAATATGAAGTGTGTACAATATTTTCAATAATTTATTTGTTTAGAATTATATACCTTTAGATCCTTTCCTCAATGGCTCTTATAAACTAAACGTTAACTCCACGTCTTACAGCGCTTAATTTTTCAATAGACTTTAAATACAGGTTTGAAATAAATAGCAAGGATAAATACAATTTTCAGATTTTTTAGAATTGTGAATAAGAAATATCTTACTGCAATTCCTTGTATTTCAAAATGCTGTTATATCAATATAATACACTTTTTTCCATGAAACTGGAACAGCTTGAATTCAGCAACGACGTCAATTGAGTCGTGTAGTAAACATTCGTAACGTGTGATTAATTTAAAATAAATATTTGTCATCAGTAGGACTGCTGTAACTTTACAGAGTTACGACACTCAAATCCGAGGTTCGATTCCCTGTCATGGACGCAACCCAATGTGACTTTCTTCTAAAAAAAAAATAAACAAATGTGGACGTTTTCATTTTTAGAGAGAGAGGCACCACAGTTAAAATAAGTCATAATTTGCTGTTTGTTGGTAAGTTCAAAGCTATACAATGGACTATGTGTGTTGTGTCCATCACGGACACCGAAACCTAGTTATTAGCGTTATAGATATGGTGTTATTATAACACTTCGACAGTTGCAGCAGAAGCTTTTGTAGCTAAGAATGCGAAGTTACAGTTAAATACTTATTATATTTTAATCTATCATGATGTAACGAAGTATGAAGTCACTACTTTAAAAATTAAGTATACGAACATTACGTTTGTGTAGTAGTATATGGTCCATTGCTTGGTCCGTTTCAATTCTGATTCAAGAGATATATAACTTATATTCGTCAACTTGTGATATAAAGGAATCTTCATGGTTCAATAAATCGTGATATCTCATCTAATCGAATAACATCAGTACGTTTCATTAGGTCGTGACATCCCACCTAATCAAATGAAACTTGCTCGTTTCATTGGGTCGTGATATCCCACCTAATCAAGTGAAACCTGCTCGTTTCATTGGGTCGTGATATCCCACCTAATCAAGTGAAACCTGATCGTTTCATTGGGTCGTGATATCCCACCTAATCAAGTGAAACCTGATCGTTTCATTGGGTCGTGATATCCCACCTAATCAATTGAAACCTGCTCGTTTCATTAGGTCGTGATAATCAACTAATAACATTTGAATACATGCGCTTGTCTATTCAGCAAGGTAAAAATATTTGATTATAAAACGAAATGTATTTTACAATGCAACTTTTGATGTTTCTGTTATTCCATAAACTTGTGTTGGCAAGTTTAGAACAACCTATAAAAATACATCCCCACATCAAGAACTTTGATGGTTACATCACTAAAGTCATTTGGCTCATTAGCAGTTGTTTTTTTTAACACTAGTAATAAAAAGTCATGTTATTATCATCTCTCTGTAAAGAAGAAACGAACATATTTTTTTCTACGTTAATAAAAATGTATTCTATTTTATGCACACATTTTTCTCATCGTGAACACAATTCCTCCTTTTTTTAAAAAAAATATACTTTTTTTATGACACAGATTACTCCTGATATGAGCAAAAATATTCCGAGAGTATTAAACATGATCTATTAATATATTGGTTAATCTGAAGCGTTTATAAATGATACGTCACGAAACAAAATGTACAAGAGTTTGATATTTTTTTAACTACTGAGATGACAGGATACAGAGAAATTTTATCTTGCATATTTTTATTTATTTTCGTTAGCAGGGAACTTCAAAATTACACTTTCTTCCCCTGATCTCTGGCATATCTTAATTTGAAAAAAGACAGAGCTAGAAAAAAAAACACATTCCAAAGTTTGGGTGCGTCACACAAGCACGTGCACGAATGCACACTCACGCATGTATGTAATAAATTGTATACAAGTTTTGTTTCTTTGTTACTAAGTGCAAAGTTACGCAATGGGCTATTTTGCTGTGTCTACCACGGGTATCGAAACGAGTATGTTAGCATTATAAGCTAAAATTTTGTGACAGCGTGTTATAATAGACTCTAAACATTATAGTTCTGAAAAAAAAATGCCCCCCAGTGGCACAGCGGTTTGTCTGCGGACTTACAACGCTAGAAACCTGGTTTTGATACCCGTGGTGGGCAGAGCACAGATAGCCCATTGTGTAGCTTTATGCTTAACTTCAAATAAACAAACTGAAAAATAATTACTTCTTTAATGTATAACGTTACCTTTTACTGGTTCTCCCAAATTCCCCAAAAATAATTTCTTGTGCTTGGAATTAAATTCATTCTTTTGTAAAACACAATTTATACTGTTCGATTTTTATTTACATTTATATATATATTCTTTTATAAATGAAATAGCCCCCAACGGCTCAGCGGTACATCTGCGGCTTTACAATGCTAAAAAAAACAAATAGATTTTGATACTCGGGATGGGCACAGCACAAATAGCCCACTGTATAGCTTTATGCTTAATATCAAATTAACATTAGTGAAATCTTTTTATTATACTAAATTGATATAATATCTCATCCGAAATTTAAGGTCAGTAAGTGTAAACATCTCGTTCTTGTAATTCAACACATAAACTAAACTTAAATAAAGGTGATTTTTTTGACTGGCAATAAACTGTTTCACACGTTTTATAACTTGTTCTCATTTTAATTAATAAAAAAGCAAAAACAATTCCAAGGACCTTTTGAAGCCACGAAGGAAGTAGAAATGCTTGAAAAATTAAAGAAGGAAGCTTCCGAGCTTAATATGTCCGAAATCATCTTACTTGGGGTTTTAGATAATCTTCTTAAGAGTTTTCTCGATGAGATTAGCAAACTCTATAGACTACAGAAAATCTTAAGAACGTATGAAAGATTTCTCACTTAGCTTGAAGAGTAGGATTATCGAAATCGTTCCTACAAAATACAAACTTAATCTTGACAGAAAAGCATGATGAGAAAGAAAAAGACGTACCATTATTACACAATAACGAAAATTGGTATACATCTTACATTACATTCTATTTAGCATATCAAACAGAAAACTACCAGCCTAAGTTCTTTAACGAATTTGTGAAGCTTTAGTTTTCAGAAATATGACATTTAAAATAATGACTTTCAAAAATGTGACCTAAAGCCCAACAAAGCCGTAAAAAATCGTCGATATTCTGCTCTACTCAGCCTAAAAGTTAATGACGTAGCACGTCACATGATCTGATGACGTACATGGAGTCCAGCATTGAGTTAATATGGTTTTTTCGAGGACGTACATGATAATAAACTTGACATTCAACCTTATCACTTTGAGTCTATGGAAAGGTTTTCTACTCAAGATCCACAAAGTGAGACGTACGAATATTATTTAGAAGATACTGAAACAGAGGAAAAGTAAACAGGGAGTGACATGGTAACACTGACTGGTAATTACATTACATATCGTATCATAATTTGGTTATAGCAATCTATTTTACACTGGATCCAGCCCATAAAGCTCTGTTGGAATATACAACTCATTAGAGTCATGCGTGTTTACAACAACAACAAAAACGCATACCGAATTTCCATGGAGTAGAAGTAACCTAATACTTGATAGCTGGATTACATGGAGTATAAACAGTCTAATACATGATCACAGGGTTTCACTGAGTAGAAGCAACGAGTCCTTAACAAATAAAAAGACGACATCTAGTGCCGGTTTATAATTTTAGATTAAAGAGTGGGTCAAAGTGTTAATTTAATCCGGACCATTTTATTATCTTTGTCTTATTGTTATTTATTTAGCTGATGTCTTTATTCCAGATAACATGGCATTGCCTGGTGGTTAGGGAGCTTGACTCACGATCTGAAGGTCGCGGGCTTCAATCCCGCCATCGAACATGTTCGTCTTTACTGCTGCAGAGGTGTTGTAATGTACGATCAATCATACTTTTGTTGGTAAAGGGATATTCCAAGAGTAGGCTGTGGGTGGTGTTGACTAGCTGCTTTCCCACTATTGTATCAGTTCTGAATTAGGGACGACTAGCGCAGAAATCCTTTGAGTAGCTTTACGCGTAATTTCAAAGAAATGTGACCTTCATCCAACAACTAAAGTTATTACTATTATTTATTTGGCTGTTGCCTTTATTATTATTAATATTATTAATAGCATTATTATACTAACATTATTATTAATAATAATAATAATGCTAATATCTATCAGCTTATGATTGCAGGGACACTCCGGAAATGGTTTATTTTGTTTTGAATTTTGCGCAAAGCTACCCGTCCATAATTTAACAGTAATAGACAAGTCAAAAGGCAGTTAGTCAATACCACCTACCGCCAAATCTTGGACTATTCTTTTACCATCGAACAGTGGAACTGAACGTCACATTATAACAACCCCACACCTGAAAGATCGAGCACGTTCGGTGATGAAGATTCAAACCCGCTGCTCTCAGATTGTGAGTCGAACGCCCTAACCACCAGGCCATGCCAGGTCTCTCGGGAAATGAAACAAATATTCAAATGGAAATGTCGGATTGAGGTAAAAAAGAAGGAATAATTAGGATGGACTACCATTCAACAAATTACTTTTATGTCTTTATTTAGTCTGTATAAGTATATTTCTATAGGCACACAAACAAGGAAGAACTCATTTCACTGTGTTGTCTTTATTTTCGCACGCCATCTGAGGACTATTACTTTCTTGTCGGACTACCATTGTTGACCTCCCTAAAACTTCAGCACTTTCGTCTCCATTTTTTTAGATTTTGGTATACCATACCATATCATATCATTGATATGGCATCTGGTTTTAATATGATATATATATTCTTCTTGGTAGCTAATTTTTCTTCGTGTGTTTCATACAGTCACGTTCAAAGTAGTGTGAATGTATCCTGCTGTTTTTGGTTGGAGTGAAGTTATCCCGTTTACTTTTTAAGTATCTAACTTTTATTTCTTGAACGATTCGCCAGGAAATGAAAGAACTTAATCCTTCGAACTATTTCTGCTTCTGTTAGCTAAGAACTACCATAATCTACACATACATTATCTTACCATTGAAGTGTCCTTACACTAACATCAACGGCTGTTATGACAGCTGACTTATGCGTTTGACTCCCGTGACGTCACCCACCAAAGATGGCCGAATATTTCTGGAAGACATGCGCATTTGAAACAGCAAAATATCAACGTTTTTTATTATGTTTTAGCCATCAGATTACATTTTTGAGAACAATTTTTGACAGCATGTTATAACAGACCATAAAAATTACATTTCTGAAGTCAAAATTGCTTCTTAAATTATTTAATTTATAACGTTATATTTCATTGGTTCCCACAAATCCTCAAAAAATAATTTCTGTTGCTTGGAAATTAATTCTTCTTTTAATAAAGGACACATTGATTTATTTTTGCAAATCAATGTTATTATGCGCATATCCATTCTTGCTGTTCTTATTAACCAAACGGTTAACGTATTGTATTCATTTAGAGAAATGGTAACTTTGAGGCATTATGGGAACCTCTCAAGGTGGTTTCTGCAGCGTTATGAGAGTTATGAACCATGAACGAAGAAGACTTTAGAGAAAATTTAGATTTGAAGATAAAGTTTTCTGTTAAATATATCAGTTTTCACGGATCGAACGACCTGCGTTTATATAGTTATTTATGATAGTTTAAATTTCTCAAAAACCTTCAAAGGCATACAGCAGTAGGAATTTCAATCCCTATGAACAGTGCTTCTTTTATTTAATGTTTCAATCTAACGGTAAACCACTACGTAACCCTTTTATATGACTTTGGTACATATAAAGTTTCAATGAAAGAAAAGTATATGTGCTAGAAGAATTTTAAACAAGAACAGTGACCACTATTTCATCCAGTTAGAAAAGTATCGATTTTTCATGGTTTAGCACTAGGTTGAATACAGGTATTTGAAATATTTATATACATCAAAAAATATAATATATAACCTTTAATCATTTCCCAGCTTTTAGTGACGGAGAAAGAACGAGACCAAAATAACAGATGATGTCAACGATTAATACTGTAAAGTTGTAATAACGCATGTCAGAAGTGAAAATAAAGATTTCTTTAAAATTAAGCTCAAAAGTTCAGTCCAATCAAAACAACCTGTTTGTCATGATAAAAGACTGTTTAGTGTAGATATTAATGATTAATTTATTTTGTGAGTGAATATTTTATTATTGTTTAGTTTTGTTTATAATAAGATAGTTAAAAGCAGACGATTGTTGGAAGTTGTGTGTATAATTCATTGATGTTGATACTATCGAATGTCGCGTGCAATACATTCACGTCGAGAATATAGAGATTTCTAGAAGGCAGGCATACGATTAAGTAATAA
>NW_013667616.1:224725-226606 GCF_000517525.1 Limulus polyphemus
AAATTTTAATGTTGTGGTTAACATAACGTACTAAAACAACCACTGTAAGAATTATTATAATGATATGATTTCATTTTTTCGAAAGCATTGTAGATTGGCTTTACTTTGATTGTCCTTAACCACAAAGCTACACGATGGGCTATCTGTGTTCTGCCCAGTCGTAAGACTGCAGACTTATGCTGAACCACTGAGGTACCACTATAGAACAAGCATAAGTATTGAAGTAATACAAAAATAGATACAACAAAACTTTAATTATAAGAAAAATAACAAAATTAATTTGAAAAGGGAATGAAAGTGTTCTGTAGGACGGTTTCTAGAACGTAAAACATTAGTTGAAGAATTAAAAAATTAATAACATGGTAGCCAACTTAGCAAAATTTATTTTTATTAAGGGTTTGATTAATGTACACTACCTTAAATTTATATTTTTTTTAGAAATGTTAAACAGACATCCACATAAAAGGGTTTATTTCAAGGCTAAATTTAGAGATAAAACAGTGTATCTTTGTTTATATTTGATAATGTAGCATTAGCGAAACATACAATACCTAAGTTGGAATATATGCACCTTTTTTTTTCGAGGAAACGATTGTGTTTAACAGATTGATATGTCAAAATATTGTAAAGACTAGTTGACTAAATAATTGTTTCAGCGTCAATTAATCGAGATGAGAATGAGCCTAAAATTGTGAAAGTAATTCATAAAATGAAGCATAAAAACGGGCGTTAGCCAATATGTTTCGTCATTGATTTTTTGTTTTTAATTTCTGTAACTTATCTACATCATAAAGCCTATCTGCGTGTTCTTGTAAGGTGAGATTTGGGTATGTTTTTCTTGATGAACAGATACGATATATATAAGTTGTGTGCGTTTGTGGGGCCGTAGCATACAAATGTTGGAACATGACCGTCACTAGTGAATGAGTTGCTTATACCTAGAAGTAAGATGGTGTGTATTGAAATAACAGATGAAGTGAGTTAACATGTTGTAGGAAATAATCGACTTCGTTATTAGTACAAGTAACTCTATATATACCTTGAAATCATGGTACGAAAGTGAATATGTTTAAAACTGTGGTAAAAGATCAGTTAATCTATTTACTAGTGGGTTCAAGGATGACCTTCTCACAAGTTCAGAATTTAATTAATTCAGTCCCTCGTCTATTGGGATGAAAGCAACAAATTCGTAAATAACGTAATACTGTCATATTATTTGATAATATTTTTTGGGGATGTCATCTTATAACTGGTGAACCACTGATGCGATTGTTACTAAACCCTGGCATGTACTTTTAGGGCTCCAACAAGAAGAGTGATGTGCGGGAAGGGAGTCGACGTTAGGATCTGACTTCCATATGTCAGTTCCCTGGGACCACTATATTCTGCCTGTGCGTTCTACCATTAATTAATTCCATGTTCAGTGTAAAGCATATTCTACCTTTAACTTAACCTGGTTGTTAAACAAGATGTGTCGAAATAGGATCTAAGTAATCTGAAATCAAATCACTAGGACAGATGCACGTGCTCACGAAAGGTCAGGATGGACTAGCAGGTTATGGATTTTAAGGAGAAATTAAAACACAGAGGTCCTGGGATATTTCACAATAGCTCTGAGCTGATGGTAAGTTCACTGCTGACGACCAGATCTTTTGTATCAGTATAAAGAGCGTGTTGATAGGACTACAGTCAATGTGAATGTAACATATCAAATCACTAGGCCAGTTGCACGTGCTCACGAAAGGTCAGGATGGACTAGCAGGTTATGGATTTTAAGGAGAAATTAAAACACAGAGGTCCTGGGATATTTCACAATAGCTCTGAGCTGATGGTAAGTTCACTGCTGACGACCAGATCTTTTGTATCAGTATAAAGAGCGTG
>NW_013667616.1:227421-228743 GCF_000517525.1 Limulus polyphemus
TGAAAGACATAAGTTCCCTTTCGCTAAATGTCTTCATGCTGCCGACATAGCTAGTAAGATCGTTCTCGTGAAAACTAAACGCTATGAAACAAACAGCCTTCAAATGTCGCGCGCCAAACCAATGGAACACTTCGTCAGCGTTTTATAAACCAATGGAACACTTCGTCAGCGTACTATAAACCAATGGAACGCTTTGTCAGCGTATTATTTATCAGTTTTACTGTGAAGAATGAATTTCAGTCTAACTTTATATTAAGAATTTGTTTTTGGTTTAAAAAGTTACCAAGGGAAAAAAAACAGTTAGTGTTGAAATATCGTCATGTGAAATGCTTTTTTTCCTACTATTATATTTCCAATACATAAACAGTGGAGAGTAAATGGAGAAAATACATAATCCACAATTAAGGAAGAAAAGGCTCAGCGGAAAATATAGCAAGAAATCTAGCTCAAAAATCAGATAAAAAGAACGTTATTCTATTATATTTAATTATCATGCTGCATTTGTGCTTTTTTTTTCGTTCATCATTTAACTTTATAATGCTTTCCTAACTTAGACATCGATACAAAAATTTCATAAAAAACACGAGTGTTGAAAGGATTATTGATGCGTTAGCTATAATATCCTTGATTTTGTTTCATAGGATGTTGAAATCGTGAAAATGTAACCTTCTGTGAGATGGATGTTTATGTTTTTCCACAATTCATAAACTCTGAGGTTAACTAACATTATCATGAAAGTCTGTGATCTTGACAATACTGCTATTTTCTGACCATCCAACAAAGATCTATTACATGAGCTGAGGTTAATCGAAAATGTTATTGATCCTGTGTTGCACTAGGAAATACCTCCTCGATTATCGACCTTGCTCATTCTGACGGCTATAGTTACGCGCTGTTGCCCGACACAACAATATCTATTGTAACAAACATTTGCGAAGGACAGAGGGGATCAGTCTCAGGTCACATGCATTGTTATACTTTTCACACTACATGGAAGTCACCATCTAACATCACGTTTAAGTAGACCAAATGCACAAAAGACCACTGGAACTGCACTGAGGATTTGATGGGTACGTGACCGAGTGGAACATTTATGATTCCAGTTTTCTGGTTATCATCCTCATGAAAACAATCATTAAATTCTTAATATGGCTGAAAACGTACGAACCTTCACCAAGTTACAATCATTGTACACAGCGTGGTCACAAGTAAATAGACATTATCTTTTCAGAAAAAAATTAAATTTTTCATTCATATTCACATGAATTGATATAGTTATAATTTAATTAATATCTAGTAGATCTTCCTTTCGCTTCGTGGAG
>NW_013667617.1:0-8039 GCF_000517525.1 Limulus polyphemus
AATTTCCACAGTCACTTTAAATTTAACAATCTTTATAAAACACGCTATCAATCACAGTGATTCACACACTTTACTTACAGTGTCTACTGTTCGTTTGACTCAATTATCTCTATCTTCAATGTATCTGCATATCTATCTATAGCTGGCTTTATCTGCCGGCTTATATACTAAAAAAGAGGGCGTTTAGTAAACACTGGGCATTCGCGAGGTTCCTCGATAAGTCATGTTCCTTCTAGAAACTACAGCACCCATGCTCCCAGAGTCGCGTGACTTCCGCTGTCGTAACAATACTAATTTCCAGTTTTGCGTATTGCTGTTTTTATGGGCGTTTTTACCACTACTTCGCCCCCTGTTAATGGATCTTCACCAAATTTGGCATGAAGATTTGTTGGGTCCATACGGAGATACACGTAAACTTGCGATTTCATATTTTGTGTTTTGCAGTTTTTATGGGCCTTTTTACAATTACGTTTAGGGAAGTAACTTTTCATATCCCAAGATAACCTTTCATTAATCATGAATTTACATAACTTCCACCCAGGGGACGGGTACTCCAGCTAGTATAGAACATAAATCCATTACTTCTATATGTTAAACATAAGAAAAATACAATTATAGGTATTAGGTAGAGAACAAAATAATACATTGTAAAATTAAAGGTTTAATTTTACATCGAAACAACACAGATAATGTGTTTGTGTAAGTTTCTAAATATTATCTTTGATTTTAAATTGAAAAGTAAGTTGAGTTGTTTGGCTAGCTGTGAGAGTGATTGATTATACCAATTAAATCGAGGGCCGAACAAGAGTTTAAGTTTTATTCTGTACAAAGTTTCTTAAAACACCTGTTGTTACAAAACTGTCATATTTTTAATAGAAACCACACACAAAATTCATATTATCATTTCCACGAATAGTATAAAACAATAAGATTTGTAACAACAGGTTTAAAAAAACACGCATAGAAGTGTTAGAATTCACATTATTGGTGGAAATGATCATATTTAAATGTTTGTTCGTACTAATTTCATATTCATAGAATGCTTGAAAACAGTGTGTCTTTCGTTTCAGTATCTTTATGCAGTTGACATTATTTGTTACATGAAAAGTGAAATTTTGATCCTTTTTCTATATCGGCCCTCTATTTAGGTAATACCCGGGTAAGGACGGCTAGTATTCTGTAACTCACTAACTGCTCACTTGTTACTCATTGATATCATACTCCCTACACGAATATTTCAGATTATAAAATCCTGTGCTCCCTAACGAAAATCTTTTATGGTAACACTTGATTTTTTGTCCTCAAAATGCGCGCATATTTTACTATCTAAATGAGGAAGCGCGCGCACTTCTACGGATATAAACAAAAGGTAGAAGTAAATACACTTTAGCAGACATTTTGTACAACATAGTAAAAGTTTATCAAAAGGTCTAATGTTAGGTCGTTAAAATATGATTAGATTGTTTGTTTTGAATTTCGCGCAAAGCTACACGAGGGCTATCTGCGCTAGCCGTCCCTAATTTAGTAGTGTAAGACTAGAGGGAAGGCAGCTAGTTATCACCACCCACCATACAACTCTTGGGCTACTCTTTTACCAACGAATAGTGGGATTGACCGTCACATTATAACGCTCCCACGGCTGAAAGGGCGAGCCTGTTTGGTGTGACGGGTATTCGCGCCCGCGGCCCTCAGACTGTGAGTCGAGCGCCCTAACCACCTGGCCGCAAAGTAAGATTATAAGTTTGTTTACTGACAGTATTGTAAGATAAAGTTTAGCCCTAACTAAACTAAAGTAAAAAACGTAAACAAGTGAGTTAATTTACCTCTTTACCGAATATCTCTTTCACTCTGTCCCTTAACCCTCGGGGTCAAATAATTGTGTTTATGATGGTATAACTACGTTTTTTTTAATGTAATTAACTTAATAGATAATTATACCTTTTATTAGTGTTAGGTTTTAATTCTTGATTCTTAATACTTCCAAATCTTTAAAGTTCTAAAATTAGAAGAAAAAAAAAAGGAAAAACCTAAGCATGGAGAGTTGATAGCATGCCGGTGCCGTGAATCCAAGGGTTCGTGATTTGCATACAGCTGTCAAGTAAACCCACTCAAAACGGTTTTGGTGCTGTAAGTGCTGGTACAAGTTTTTACCTATCCTCAAAGGTGGGTTATACATAACATTGACAATGGAAGTTGAAACTTGTATGATAAGTTATTCGAGAAAATCCGCTGTCTGGTGAAAAGGAACTTGTAGTAATTAAACGATTTATATTAGGTATGAAGTCAAAGTCCTCCTTTTACGTTTTATTTCTTTTTATTGCAAACTTAGAATGTTAATATTCAGGATATAAGAACAGTAAACACTGTTATTTAGTCGGGTGTAATTATATCATTAACAAACTATTTTATAATTAATAAACACACGGAACTAAAATACGGATAAGCCAAATATCATTCATTGAACAAACCCGACATTTAGTGAAATAGCAATAATTTAATCTTTATTTCCTTTACTAAATAATGAGTTTATACTACACAAAATAAAGAGAACCAGCAGTGTTCGTTAATTAAGCATCTTTCCTACGTGTACACACATACAAACACTAATTCGCAGGTTCTTGTGATCTCAACATGCACTTTAAAAAACAACTTTGAGCAATTATTGACTTACGTAACTTTAAAATACCTAACTGTACTTTTTCACCAAAACTCCGTTGCTAATATTCACATGTATCTAACTTAGCTGAAATCCGCACAGTTATCATACAAAACTACGGGTTTTACGAAACAAATGCTACCGTGAATCAGCCCTCTTTCCGGATTAGGCAATATTTCAATACTTCATAGCTGGAGATGACGTCATAAATCATTTAAGATGACGTCATAAACTAATGATGTGAAAGCACCTTGGAACAAGTAATCATACGTGACTGGAAAAAAATAATTCATTTTTCTAGACACATTTCAACTAAAAAAAATTGGTATTTCAAAAAGGCATTCTTTTATCTAGGTTTAATATCTGTGTTCCTCTATTCAACCCAAATATCTTATGTTGTTTTGGCTCAGCTTCAAGCAATACTTGCAAGTAAAACTAGTTTCATCATTACAGTGACAACACAGAAAGGTGTTAATCATTTATTTTATTTTACAAAAATGGTTACTGACATCTGCATAAAAAAAAAAAATCAAACATAATTAAGTTGTTTCCAAATATCATTAACAAATAATTTTATTAGCACAAATCAAAAAACTACTTCAGTGGGAATTTTGAGAGAAAATGGTAAAAAAAAAGAATAATAAACTGTTTTCAAAACTTAGATCTGATCATATCACACGACTCTGATGAACTGTACATCAAATACATATATTTATCTGTTCCAATATTCTCTCCAGTATTTGCACTGTATTCTTTATCATACATGAATCAATTTCTATGCTTTCATATAACCTAGTATTTTTCTCATCTTACTGAATGTTAAATAGCAACATCTATTTTCTGATCTATTAAATATAAAAGACACACACTTCAAATCTCCTAGTACAGTAAATGCAACAATTAACTTTCTGCATGGATATTTTTAAACTTTCTCCAACTGTAACTAATGTTCGCTTTTTTTTTTGGGCTTAGTATCACCCATTTATAAAGAAATAAAATCAAGCCGAGGTAACAAAAAAACAAATTTATATTCACATTTAATGGAAAAATAAGTAAGTAAGTAAAGCAACTTAATAAGAATTACTTCTCACAAAAGGCAGTAAAAGTTGTTTTTGCAAACTTGTAAGAACAAAAAGTACAATAAAAATGCTACTACCAAACAAAGTTTAAAGGATAAAAAAGGCAAACATAGGTTTTAAACTTTATAAGAGAAATGGAGTTTCTGTAACAGCCAACAGTTTGTTTTAAATAATTTCACTGTCGTCCGGTGTTGTTGACTTTCATCCCAGTTTAACTGCCGACATTACACAATAAATAACGGGATAGGCCTAGAATACACACGCATCATTTTTACTGTAAAAAAAATAATAAAAATCACAACACAAGTACTGATACTTTGCTTATCTAAAATACGTGCTCGGACACAAATCAATTGTGCCTGCTACTACTACTTAACCTCCTTGTTGGACCAGAAAGCTGTAATTATTACAGAAAAATAATATTTCTATTATCTTGTTTCTTTGTTTTTTTCAAACCAGCACACTAAACTATAATCATATCAAAACACAACTTTGTCACGTTGAAAACTTATTTCACAAATCAAGCTATGAACAGCACCAAAGTATTGGTTTTTCTCACATTTAAAACACCTCTCAAGTTATAATTTTTTTTATGGAAAAAAAGGCACCAATTGTTGAATTTACTTTTAAATCCAAATATCACGAGTGTTACAATACTTTTAACAATGAGGCATACTCATTGCATTGAAAGCTCTACTAGGTGAGATAAATGAACTATTTGTTGCAGCCAAAGATGAAGAAGAAACTGTGGACCAGAGTTGGGTGTCTGGTTTATTAATATGTGACAAGCTGTCCAAACACTGGCTGCAGTTCACTGTAGTACTTCTAGGAGATGAACCTGCATTGGGAAGTACTGATGTGGAAGTGCTTTTCTGAAAGACGTGACGACTTAGTTGAGGTGACGAAAGGGGCGTCTTTATTAGTGATCCACATGGAAGGGTGCTTTCGCTGTATCCACATTGTAACTGTTTTTGTTTCATCTGATTCAAGGTCATCTTTGGTTCTGTGGTCTTGCTAGGTCCAGCACATTCCATGAGATTTAAGAGTGATTTTGCTAAATTTCCAGGTGGGGACTTAGTTGATGGGTAGCTTAGGTTCTCCTCCGGTTGGTTCGCATGGTACGAGTACTGCATGGAATTAAACAAATGGTCTCTACATGTACAGGAAGATACACTATCATAATCCAAACATATGGTTGTATTCTTATTCACTATGGGTACCGGAGCACTTTGATTCTCGGAAAGATGGAGAAACGACTGGCAAGATTCTACAGGAGAGCTACTAGCAGAATGAAAAGACCCCGGAGAAGAGCTCAAAGAAAGATTTGTGGGTCGATGTGATGAATGCTCATGGGTATTGGGTCTAGATGGTAAATGTCCTTGGGTGTTCTTAATGTGTGGCTTCTTCTGAAAACTCTCAGCACAAGATCCTACCTCATGGCTCATCTCAACACTAGTCTGCTGATTTACATTCAAGTTAGATACTGGTGTGTCATCTGTACTTGGAGGTCTACTTCTAAGACGCTTAAAGATAGCTAACTCAAGTTGATGTCTTTGTCTCAACTCATCTCTTTCTCTCTTTTGTCTGAAAGCAAAGTTTTAAAGGGTCAATGACCAACAAAAAATAAATATTAATGATGAACACATTTTTATAGCAAAAACATAGGTGCTTGAAACCCAGTGTTAAAAAGTTAAATTATGATCTGAACATTTTTATTACGTTCCAAATGTGATGAAGAACAAAACTAAATAAAACAAATTTTTCTTTAATATTCATGCAGCAAGAATGTTTTTACTAAAATATTTTTAAAAAGGCAGCATGTTTGTTTTCTTGCTAGTTAAGTAGTGAGAGGGTGTATTAAAGAGATACTTCTGAAATTCTTATTAACCAGTAGTGGTTTGGTTTTAATTTCATGCAAAGCTGCACGAGGGCCATCTGCACTAGCCATCCCTAATTTAACAATGAGAGACTAGAGGGAAGGCAGCTAGTCATCACCACTCACTGCCAACTCTTGGGCTACTCTTTTACCAACGAATAATGGGTTTGACCGTCACATCATAATACCCCTACCCCTGAAAGAGCGAGCATGTTCGGTGTGACAGGAATTCGAACCCGCAACCCAAAAATTGCGAGTGGAGTGCCCTAACCACCAGGCTATGCAGCCTTTTGTATAATTTGTTTAACAACAACCCATAACCAATTTTGGTTCACTACACTCAGTAATTTCTACTAACAATGCTCTTACAAGATGATATAAAATTTACCACAACTGTTATGTTTTTATGACTCGTGCTTTCCTCAAAAATTTATATCATTAACTATAAATGAAACAAGAGCCCAATAATATTTTAAAAGATCTCTCAGTAACAGTTTTGATAAGTGTTTACCATAATTTTAAATCAGGATAAAATAAAGGTTTAATGCTACAAACAAAACATCTGTCGAACATATACACAGCAGCAAAAGAAGTACAGTTCACACGGATAATGAAACAAAACTCACCTCTATTCTATAAATGTAAATATTTAACTTAGCAGTGATTAATGGTATTAAATGCAGGTGTTTTTGGTTAAACTTTTTTGATGCAATTCATATGTTATTACAGATACTAATAAATAAACTTAGTATTCTGAAAATTCTTTAATTTCGAAGTCTGAGTTCAAGGGAGGCCCAACGTCTTGGATCCACAAACGAATTGGTGCATAAATAGTTTAGAAAATGTTTAAAATGTTATCAAGTTCATCCCCTAACAGCAAAGCCTATTGCATCCAAAAGTACTGTTACTGGTGGCATAAGATAGCAGGGCAGGATGTAGAGTGGAGGCTTGAGATTAACAAACTACATAAGTTGAAATAGAGCCCAATTTATCGCTGAAAACAAAAACATTGTGAGTACTCAAGTAAGGAGTGCATCAACTAATACTTTTGGCAATACTGTGTGTAAAACATTGCAACAAGTAATTAGCTAATGCACTCCTCACTAGATGTCACCACTATAAAAATCATAGTCTTTGTTTTTCAACCTGCCTGTGTCAAGAATTAATGAATAGAGGTGTAATTCCCCCAAACTGGTCTACCTTAGTGACCAAGTGGTGACTCAAACGAGAGACTGTTTGTTTTGAATATTATTTTCTATAATAAAATTCATTCTTCAATTTAAAAACGATTTATTGAATACCTCATAATTTTATTTTCTCTGGTATTTTTTAGTTACAATTTATCGGTTATTCACATATGAAAACATAAGATAACTTTCACCTTAGGTTATCAGTATTTAAAAATATTGTTGATAGGTGCCTGACTGCACAATGCTTTTATTATTACTAAACATCAACTGAAGTTAGTAACTTAAATGTAAGAAAGAAAATTAATCCACTTCTCCACAGATGTTAATGATCAAAGCATCAAACTCAAAAGTAGGAAATACATAACCCTGAAACGGAGATAATTAAGGATCAAACTCATTCTGGAACCTTATTCATCAGATGTATGGTTAATTTTTTTAAACAAAGGTATAACATTACTGCATAAATCTCTAACATATTTGCAGTCACAGCCAATTAAGTGTTAGTGAACCCAATGTTAAAACCATATGCATTTCAGCATTATGTTAGACCAAAAATAATGCTATATAATTAAACTCTTCCCAACAATATATTCTTATACCTTTCTAACACTTTCAAGTATTCACTCCTGGCATCATCCTCCTCAATATCAGAATCTTGTCTCTCTTCACTTGCCAAGGCATTCTAAAACACACACAAATTATTAAGATCTAGTCAAGTTCACTATTCTGAAGGCAATAATGAAACTGAAGTATTTGTTCTTTCTCTGAAGACTGCTTAAAATTGTTCTTAGCAAATTTAGGAAGATAAAAAACATGCTACTTCTCTATTTGAAAACACAACCTTAACTTATTGTCTAATGCTACAATGCAGAAAGTACTGGTAAGTGTGAAAGACAAGATCTGTTACACTGTAGCAAGTACTGGAAAGTATGAAAGACAGGTTGTGCTACAGTACAGCAAGTACTAGTAAGTGTGAAAGACAGGTTGTGCTACAATGCAAGTACTGGAAAGTATGAAAGACAAAATCTGTTACACTGCAGCAAGTACTAGTAAGTATGAAAGACAAGATCTGTTACACTGCAGCAAGTACTGGTAAGTATGAAAGACAGGTTGTGCTACAGTACAGCAAGTACTAGTAAGTGTGAAAGACAGGCTGTGCTACAGTACAGCAAGTACTAGTAAGTGTGAAAGACAGGTTGTGCTACAATGCAAGTACCTGGAAAGTATGAAAGCAAAAT
>NW_013667617.1:9039-12960 GCF_000517525.1 Limulus polyphemus
CAGGTTGTGCTACACTGAAGCAAGTACTGATAAGTGTGAAATACAGGTTGTGCTACACTGAAGCAAGTACTGATAAGTGTGAAAGATAAGTTAAGCTAAAAAGCACCAATATGTGTGAAAGTGAAGTCAAGTTCAAGAAACCGTAACTCCACTGTCACACGGTACAGTTTTCTTGTTCAGTCACAACAATTATAGTATTGATAAGCACGAAAATTTTGGAAAAGAAAAACATTTTTATATGTTAAAAACAGGTTTAGCGAAAGGAATCGAGAATAGACATATTGAAAACTGGTACACATTAAGTATTAAACGCATAGTTACACATAAAAAAATTAGTAAAAGACATCAATTACTGACAAAATGAAAGACCTCTCCACTTAAAAATATCAAGTGTTGTCATATACAAAAGACAGTATTAGACAAAAGACAGCAAGTATTGACATACATGAAATATAGAATCAGCTAAAACAAGCAGTTACAATTAATGTGTAAACAAAGTAAAAATAGCTCAATTCCAGCAGTGAAAAAAGGGATCCACTCATCAGCGTCCATAATCACAGAGAGCATGAGGAATTAATATATATACGCGTGTAACAGCTGCAAGTATTGTGTACATATAAAACCAGTAACTTCAGATAAAAGAGTTAGTAGCACTAACTAAAGAACCATGTGAATTGCAAGCTTCACAGCCAGGTTGGAAGGCACAGATTACATAGCTCTGAAAAGTATGTTCGAGAGAAATTCTAAACATTCACAACTGATAATGTCTACCTACTAAAAGATAATCGCAATAAGAAAATGTAAGAAAGCCTGTGAAATGTGTGAATATTTAAAAAATTAATGAAGCATAGGTAATTTAGGGCAGTGCAATAGGTAATTTAGGGCAGTGCAAGTAAAAAAAGATTTCACATCTCTAATGGCTTACCAAAAACTGTCCTAATGAGAGACAGTGTCCAAATAGTTCGTTTTTCTTGTGTGCTAAGGCAGACATATCACTCAAGTTGTGGCTTCTGGATAGACTGGACAAATCTGAGACACTGTGGAATTTTGTGATTTGTGTTACTTGTTTCTCAAGGCTAACGGAAGAACTGTGGTGAGAAGAATTAGTAACCCGACCAGTTTTCCGTGTCACTCTATCATCTTTCAAACATTTATCAGATTGCTCACTTTTAGTCTTATGCAAGTTAGACAAATCTGTGAGAATTCGTTTTTGTAGAGTATTAACAGCAACATTTCTATGAGAGACTCTGTCAGTTTGTGTTTGAGCATCTTTAAAAAGTAATGGGATTGGAAGGTTTGGCATTAACTCGGTAGGGGAAGGACTTAGCATGAGCCGGGTATCGTGAGCTAGAGGGAAACAACAAGTCACATGAGCAGGCATATCAGTTTGTCTCTGTGACATACAGGTTTCAGACTCTTGACTCTGTAAATATGTAGGTAAGTTGTAAAGATGTGGATGACCATTCCTAGTGCTTCCCATTATTTTTGCAAGAGCCATTTCTAAAGTTCTAGGTACTTTATCTTCAGTAGGATATTGTTTCAAGTTGTATACTAATTCTGTAGAAGGGAAGGTGGCGTAACCACCCAATAAACCTTTAATATCGGGATTAGGAGATTCACAAGCTAAATGTTCAGTACTTGATGACAAAAATTCTGAAGAATCTGATAAAATTCGTAGTTGTTTCAAATTACTGTTTCCTGATACTATGTCTGTAAGATTAGCAATTGCAGTGTAAGGGAAATTTGTCGATTCTGCAGGATCACTCTGAGAGCGGTGATCACGAATGAATGGCAAGTGAGCATGAAGTGAAGGGATTTTTGGATCTTGGAGGTTCCCAGGTTCTCTGCTGTCATGGCCCTAATGACAGTATTATAAAAGGAAAAAAAAAGAATAAAAACCAAACACTTAACATAAAACAAACGAGTCTCCATGCAGAGTGCTATTAAACCTGAAAAACCATATGATAGAAACATGTAATAAAAGTATAATTCAGAGACTAAGATACCTTATTGGGTTAATATGCCAAAACAAACTTCTGAATAAATTATCATATGTTAATATCAGTATAAAGGAGAACCACTACTAATCCTATGTGCTGTATTATTAATATTCACACATGAAACTACATATAAACAAAACGTGATTCCATTTTACCTGGGTATTCTATTTTGAAATATTTTGAGCAGCATATTTTGTTATATGTTACACACAACACACACACGCAGAGATAAACGTAGGACATGCAGTAAAGTGTTAACATTGGAGAAAAGTTTTAGAAACAAATATTACTGAACAAAAAATGCAGTTATGATACGATATCTGAAACACCAAGAAATGTTGAAAAATGTTTTAAGGGAAAAGAATGAATTGGTCAACATTTTAGCCAAATGACCATCATTATAAGCAATGAAGGTCATTTGGCTGAAAAGTTGATTTTTTTAATTCTCTTCTCTTACAGTGACTTTAATCATTTTTTTTTGGGGGGGGTGCTTAATGTCACTCTTGTATATAAAATACAAATCACACTAATGTTACTGGAATGAGTTCATTTCAAGGTGTAACTATTCAATATTTTGGACTTAATAGGTACTAAACATTAGGTTTGAATGCTTTTCTTAGTAAAACAAATAAGTTAAATGCAACATGAAATTAATTAAATCAGTAGAATTTTAGGTTGAACAAAATATCTATACAAACATTTGGGTTTTTAAATAATAAAAATTCTACCTACCATTTTCCTAACAGAAACAAATTAGTATAAACCAGTGGTGTGCCAGCATTTTCTTATGGTGCACTACCCTTACTAAACATGCATTTTGTGCATATATGGTACATGTCATTTTCCCATACTAACTGTTGTTATTATATCACTTAACATTAATTATAATAATATTTGTATAGTAGTTTTTAAAACTTTACTTTTTTTAAACTTATACTTTCAACTATAACTTTATACTCCTATGGTCATAGTTTTGCCCCCCAGGGGGGTATACCTCACAGTTTGTGCACCATAGGTATAGACTGGTAGCATATAAGCTCCAATAATCATTTGGATGAAAAAAAACGATCAATTTTAAAAAATGCAAGTTCAAATCCCTCCTGGTCTTAACTGGCACACAAAAGAAAACAACTTCAAATAGACAGCGAGCACAAACTTACCGCTGGGCTAGTTTGACTACTTCCATCTTGAACAGGTGCAGCCACAGATAAGTTATAAAGTTCATCAACACCGTCAGTGGGTGACTGAGGAGTAGATGGTGAAAGATCATCCTGAATAACTACTGGTTTTACTTTGAAACGACCATACTGAAATGCTGGTTCAGAATTACTGACCGGAGAGTTACCATCACGGAGTTTAGGTTCTGAAGACTTAACAGTGATTGTCTCTGTGGTATTGATTACTGATACTACGCTGTTTGAATAACTTTTCATTTCAGTTGTCTTAGGTAACTGGATGTTATCAGGAAGTCCCTCTTTCACTGGGGTTACAAGGAACCGTGAAACCCTACTGCTCTGCTGCCCTGTCGCCACCAGGGCAGATACTTGGACCTTTTGTGATGCCAAGTTCTCTACAAGATAAATGTAAAGTTCCAATATCAAAATTTACACAAAATAATTGAATTTCATATTACTTTTAAAGTTTATTCCATTAAGTACACAAAAAATTATGATTGTACTTTACTCTTTGTTTTTGAGAAGGTTAATTTTCATCCATGGTTATGCCTTTCATAAACAGTTTTAGAATACAGAATTGAAGAGAAAAATAAAGACAATTGTACGTTTCACAAACACTTCATTTATTTTATAATATTATTTCTTGCTAGAGAAAGAGAAAAAAAGGTTGTCTGAATTGCTTGCTGCACATTAACCCGATGACTACCGGCTACTAACTTTCTTAGTAGGCAATGCAAGTGTGAGGG
>NW_013667617.1:13960-23548 GCF_000517525.1 Limulus polyphemus
CATACTAAGAAAGTTAGTAGCCGGTAGTCATCGGGTTAAACTTACTTTTTTTTTACTATAATGCTGGTGGTTATGCTACAATGCAAGATCTCTGGAGGATTACCTACCTGATGAAAAGTTTGTTGGCAGGCTCGGAGGTTGCACAAAGGATGACACAACACTTGTGCTATGTCCACACGGCAAGACAGGAACAGAAGAAACACTGGCATTAGCTACTGCAATACTATAAACTGAGAGAGGGATGCTGGTTGTAGGACTTCCATATTGGTCTGGAGCAATATGTAATGATATTGGCTCTGTTGATGGAAATCCTGGAAGCATAGCATGTGCAGAATCTGTTTTTAGCACAGAACAGGATAAAGTAGTATAAGTACTTACGGTAGTGGCAGAGGACAAGTCAGATTGAAAAGTAGGCAAAACTACACTGTTAACATGGGGAGTAACAGGTTGAGACAGATGTCCGTGTGAAATTTCACTAAAATGGTGCATACTGGTGCTAGCTGATTCAGTTACTGTAACAGGTGTTTGAGGTTGGGAGTGAGACGGAAGAAAGCTGTCAGGAACAGCAGATACAGAAGTGCATGGCTGTGTGAAGGTCAATACTGTATCAGGTGCTGAAATATACTGAAGTCCAGATACTCCAGAATGGATGTGGGATAACACTTGAGGCTGGGAATGAGCCGGGGTAGTAAAGGTTTGTGCCGGAACAGTCTGTGCAAAGATAGCTTGCAAACCTTGTTCGATATTAGCAGCCATCCCAACAGAAGCACAAGTTACACTGTGCAGTTTCTGAAGCTCCAGTTTAAGGTCTTCTAACTTTGTTGCAACAGTTGGTTTACGAGACATATCTACATTGGAAGACATTGATGAAAGAGTTTTAGCGCAGGAAGATACTGTTCCCACTGGAATTGAAATTGCTTCCACAGCACCTGAAGGTGTCTGGGACAGTACTTCAGTTACACTTGTGAGATTTTCAGATACCATAGTATAGTGAGAGGGCAAAGAAAGTGTTCTCTCTTTGAATACTGCAGAGATTGAAACACCTGTCTCCATTTTAGAGAGTCTTGATGCATCAGTTTCTAGTTGAGACACAGTACCTATCTCTGAAACATGGGGTCTTGCTGTAGAAACATGTGGACGAGAAACAGGGTGAGATAACGTTTGAAAAGAGGATACTGCCAATGGAATTCCTGGTGAAATTGGAGAAGTCACAACCCCCGAAAAAGAATTTCTGGTTACGTTCAGATCAACAAGTGTAGAGTCAACTAAAGGCAGTTTACTAATCTTTTTGACAGAGTTGGCTTGCGAAATGCTTGAGACATTATATGGTAAATTAGCCAGAGAAAGAGTTACTTGCATCTGTTGATCTGTTAGATCATCAAGAACTTCAGTGGATGAAGAATGTTTCACTTGACTTGTGACAGGAGCACATGATGATGATGAAACAGCAGAAACTGGTTGTGTCAGCTGACCAACAAGCTCACTCCCGGCAATAGTAGAATGAGCAACAACTGTCATCTGTGATGTCAAACTATCTTGTTCACTAACCCTAGATGTAGTCTGCACAACTGCTGGTTGAATCAGGTGATCCTCATGTTGACTTGTGGGAAGAAATGACTGAAATATAATTGGTGCTTGCTTCAATGGAATATCAAGCTGATCACATGTAATAACAGCTTTGGAAACCCCTGGTGGTTGCAGTAGTTCAGCTCCAAGTTGTCTAGTAATATCAGATTGAGGGAAGACTACTGGTTGAGTCACTTTGTCTACAGGTTTACTAAGTGAAATGCCACTTTGTGGAAAATGACTGGTAATATCAGGATGAGGAACAGCTACTGGTTGAATTGCTTGACCAGTAACATAACTCGTAGTGATTGAGTTTGCAACAACTACAGGAAGTACTGGAAGTTGATTAGCAGAAACAGTGGAGTGAGGAAAAATTGCTGGTTGTGTAAGTTGGCTATCAGAAACGGTAGAGTGGAAGACGACTACTGGTTGTGAAGGTTGGCTGAATGTGTTAGGTGCAACTACTGGTTGTGGTAAATGACTGTCAGGAACAGAAGAGTAACAGACAAGTGCTGGTTGTGCAATTTGGCTAACTGAAACAGAAGAGTGGGGGACAACTGCCTGTTGTGCAAGTTGACTAACAGAAACAGAGTGAGGAACAGCTACTGGTTGTGCAAGTTGACTAACAGAAATGGTAGAGCAAGGGACAAGTGTTGGTTGTGTAATATGACTGGTAATAACAGCAGAGCAAGGAAAACTTGTTAGTTGTGATGGTAGACTTCCAAGCTGACCAGCAGGAACAGAAGATGTGACCAACTGCCACCCTTTACTCTGTTCACCCATCTCAATAATTTTACAGTCAGGTGTAGTCTGTGTCTGGGCCTCACTGAGATGCATAGTGTGTTTCTGTTGTTCTAGGTTGGTGTGTTTTGCAGCTTCTTTGTCAATACCAACAGAAATATGAACCCCAGTATGTTGTGATACTGCTGCAGAAACTGACAGGTTTTCTTCTTTCGAAGTGACTGCTGTGCTCACTTTGTGCTGTGGGGAAACAGGTGAGCTTTCAGTCAGTATTCCATCACAAGTAGATTGAGTTTTATCCATGAAATACGCCTGGGAAAAAAAATAAATGTTCTTATCATAACTCCTTCCACATAACTCTCTCATCAGTAAATTCAGAATTTAAAAATTTCAGTAGTCTGTGATTTATGTAAAGGGGTTGCTTAAACACACCATGAAACACTAAATACTGTTATTTTTCTTTTCACAGTGGAAATACTTAACCAAACTGCATGAAACGTAGAAAAATCTTAGTAAATAGTAACTAGTTTTGGCTTTAAAAAAATTCACATAACTGGTTTGTTTTTCTGTTATTATTTATGTTGTGGAATTTCCAAAATTCTGTTGTGTCACCGTTTGCAAAAACACTAAAAATACTTCCTTTTGTTTTAGAATAAAAAATTTTTTTAATGTTGATCAGAAAGTCCCATTTTTCACATCAAATCAGTTTTTACAATTTGATGTTCATATACCGACTTCTAAAAAAATGTTCTCCAAGTTTAATTAAAAACCTTCTGGCAACATTATTTTAATTATAAAGAATTATTTCCAAGCTTCATTTCCAAAAGAGTAGAAAATTTTTCTACATAATACAATTTTTTTTTTTTAGTTTTAATATCTTATTACTCAAATATCACATTTATACTTTTCTCAAATTAAAAAAAATTATGAAATGACCCCTGACAACAACTTACTGTTGCTTTTTGTCCTCCATGTTGCTGATGTTGGGATGAAACTGGCTGTCCACCTGTTGCTTCACTAGCCACTGTCCATGTTGGGTTGGTGTCAGAGGTACTAGTGGTCCCACAAGTACAATGAGCTAAAGATGAAGTCAATTCGGCCAGTTTTTGTTGTAGACTACTCAAGTCAGGAACATGAGGTAAGATCTGGGACTGTTGGTGGGTGCTAGCACTGCTGCTGTTTCCACTACTGAAAAAAAAAAAAAACAGTAAACCCAATGCATTTTTACAAACTACAAAAATATTCTAGGTCTACAATAAAAGTTCATTTTTGAAGAACAAGGAAAGAAAACTGCCAATTGTGGTTCAAAAACGCCTTGACCCATGGGTGCCATTTAGCAAAACAGGAAGGGGGAAATTGCTCCCTCCATTTTGAGAACAACACAAATATAAAATGTGTAATTTGTGTTACAGTCGGTTATTACAAATAGGATATCATTAGTGCAAATGCTCTCAAAATACCTTCAAAACCCAATATCGTTCAGGGACTTCAAAATAAAATTGACTCCCCCTCACCACCCCAACAAAATCTGAAATGGTAGACAAACAAAACAAACCAATACGTCCCACCCTGCTTCATAGTCGAGATATAATAAATATTTTGCAAAATTGTATTTATCCTGCAAGTAGCACTGGTATTACTGTACTAGTCTTTAAATAAACAAGTTATTTTATGAAGAGTATAAAAATATCCTGAAAATTCTTTAATTAGCACTCTTCTCTTAAGTAAAACAATGACACTGCTGATATTATACTTAACCCCAATAAAATTAAAAACGTATTAATATTTCTAAAGGTTGCCAGTGAAAAAAAATCTAAATACACAGAATTTTTATAGAATCACTGTTAGCAGAATCAGTAAATAATAGACAATTTGTTGGTGGATTTGTTTGACAATTTGACAATTTGTTGGATTGCAAATCAAGCACCCTAACCACCTGGCCATGCTTTTCTTTTTAACTAGATCACTAGGGTATCGTTTAATTTCTATCAGTAAAGGCAATATTTCTTTTAAAATATCGAAATTACAGATGAACCAACATACCTGAAAAATTAATTAGAAAGTCATTCAAATGTATCACGTATATTCAAAAATGTAAATTATTTCATGATTCTAGATATTCCAAGCTGACTAAAGTAAAAAAAAATAGATTGAAACAGTCGTAACTAACCTATTATCTGTCTGGCCTGTCCGACTTCCTGAATCTAAACCGCTGAAAACAGAAGAACAGGTGCTTCCCCCTAGGACACTATCTTCAGTGGTTACTGTGCTTTCAGACAGGGTGAGCTGCAGCTGTGAGGTTGAAGTACTAGGAAATACATTGCTGTTACCAACATCTCTTACTCTACCTGACTGGTTAACGTCACTGTTGGGAAGATCTTCCTGTAAGATTACAATTAATATCAGATATATGTTCCAGTTTCCTAGTATATAATTAGTACCTGAAATGTAACCTTCACCTATTTCAATCTACTTTACTTTATATAGATAAATTCTAAAGTACAGTAAATTTAATGCTCAGTCGCAGAATGACATTAAGATAATTCTCCCTTTTTTAGTGTTGTAAAAGCTTTTTTTATATAAATAATTGTTCACACTTTTTTTTTAGAATTACTAGAAATATCAATTTATTAAAACTGAACAAACTTTTTTTAAGACGCTTTTATTATTCTTTTGAAACTGCAATCAGATCTCTACTAGTTGAAGTATTTTACCTGCTTATTTACGCTATAACATAAATACACATGTAAACTTAACAAAGTTGGGGTAAAATAAAAAGGAACTTGTTACATAAGCTTAAAAAAGAAAGAGGGAACTACACTACAAACCACAGAAATAATTACAACTCACTTTCACATTAAAGTGTAGTTTAAAATTCTTGAAAACGAGTTGTCAGTTGCGACTCGCATTAAAATTTTATATATATACATTTTTGTAAGTCATAATTAATGACCAAATTTTGGGAATTTCAAACTATATTACACTTACAAAAAATATGACATTTAGGTTTAAGTAAAATTAGACAAAAAGTGTTATGGACAATACAAGACACTCTGTAAAAGATGTACGCCTGAAGATCCCTACTCACAACAATCCTGAATTTGTTAACATTCAGAGAAGCAGGAATATGCTTACAGGAGGAAGACAGACGATGAACAGGAAAATTTTAAAGTTTGCAGCGTGTAGTAGTTTGAAAAGTGCTACTACTGTCAAAGACAGAAAAGAGAAGATTAGTAGGAAGTAACGAGGTTAGCACTGTAGGTGACCTTAAAATAAAAAAATCTATTCTATGTGATGAAATCAATACTGGCTCGGCAAGAAAAGGAGTTAGTGATCCAGGTACCAACAGTCCTTTAAAGTTTGGCATACTATGGCCTTGCTTCCAAATATGGGCACGTCCAGATTTAATTAAACTTTGATCAAGTACGGTTGAAACAGTGGCTTTGAGCAAAGAGAGATGTTTTAGTTGAGGTTGAAAAATATCACTTTGAAGAGCAGATGAAGAGGAAGGAATATTTTCTTGAAGAATCACCTGAAATACTGAATCAGTGTCTGATAATCGAGCAGTCGTTGAACCAAGTAATGGACAAGATTCTTCCACGGGACTAACTTTAAACCTTGAAATGACTGGAATAACCTGCAAGAGATAAAACAACAGTGGAAAATGTTTTTTGGTAAATGTATAGCATTTCATATAAACTAGCTTACAAACTTTACAACAAATCTCATGTTTAGAAGTTTAAAGTTATTGAATAACATATATATGTATTTAAACATATAAATGTACAAATAATTGCTTAATAATCATGTAAACATTGCAAGATTAAATCAAAATCTTTCCAAGACAAAAAAAATTAACAATTCCATCCAAGTAGGCATAATAAACCCACCCTGACCCTTCCGTTATCTAACGCTTACAGAAAAAACAACTGTGTGAAGTTTGGTTTTTTTTAATTCTGTGCAAAACTACACAAGGGCTATTTGTGCTAGCTGTCCCTAATTTAGCAGTGTAAGACTAGAGGGAAGGCAGCTAGTCATTACCACCCACTGCCAACTCTTGGGCTACTCTTTTACCAATGAATGGTGGGATTGACCATCACATTATAATGCCATATTTTCTGTAAAGTAAGTTCTACTAAGTATGAATAGGAAGATGCAAGAAAGTGCAGAGATATTTTAATGGCCTACTATTCAGCAAACTATTGATACATATACCTACACCAATAGCCATTCCATCGATATTTTACACACAAATCACTAATACATACAGTGGTTCTAAAACATAGTCTTATTAGTTTTTTTTTACATACCTGAGGCTGAGAAGTAGCAGCTATTAACTGTGTGTTAGCCATAGCTTCTTGAGTAAGTGATGGATGAGCAGAATGTTGATGTCCTGAAACAACCAATGGAGAGGAGGAGGAGGAGGATGGTGTAACAGACTGTGGATGAGGTTTGTGTACTGGTGATCCATGTGATGGAGCACAGATTTCTCTGTCTCCATCAGTTTTAGGAGTCGAAGGAGAACTGACCTCTTGACTGTCAAAACTGAATTTCTACCAACATTGAAAAAATATATTTTAAATAAAGTATCAGTTTATCTTTTATAAAATATAATCATGATGATTACAGGGAAAAAAAAATTGTGCGTATAAAAACAAGTATGGATATTTCAGACATACAATTTTCTAAGTAACCATTTTACAAAAATACATTCAAAGAACTGTTGAATATATTGTGCACTGAATTTTGTGACCAAATTAAATGTCGTAGTTGGTATAAACCTATGAAAAATAAAGTAATTACAGTAAGTTGCCTCTTGACATAATGTCCTTCAGTGCACTTTACAAAAGTTGCAGTATATCCAGATATGTAATACATACTTATTATGTAAAACTTGTATCGAGATATGTAAAACATACTTATTATGTAAAACTTGTATATCGAGATATGTAAAACATACTTATTATGTAAAACTTATATCGGGATATGTAAAACATACTTATTATGTAAAACTTATATTGAGATGTGTAAAACATACTTATTATGTAAAACTTATATTGAGATATGTAAAAAATACTTATTATGTAAAACTTGTATATCGAGATATGTAAAACATACTTATTATGTAAAAACTTGTATCGAGATATGTAAAACTTATATCGAGATATGTAAAACATACTTATTATGTAAAACTTATATTGAGATATGTAATACATACTTACAGCCACAAACTTAAATTACGAGTTTTACATAATAAGTATATTTTACATATCTCAATACAAGTTTTACATAATAAGTATGCTTTACATATCTCGATATATATGTTTTACAGACATTACACTTTTCTCTGGCAGTCTCCACTAAAATTAAAGACATAATTATTCATTCTAGTTTACATCCATAATTGTTTTTGTTACAAATATTTCACTCATTCCTATTTCCCTCTAGTATATACCTTGGAACAGGATAAATCTAAATGATCTCGAATAACTTGACGTCGACTTATGATAGGACTTGAAGTAGAAGTTGAAACCTGTACATCGCTGACATGAACAACGGGGATCTTCTCGGGATGTTCTTTCAACTGGGACACGATATCCTGAATCTGATCAACAAAAATATCAGCATGTTGTTCTGCCAGTAACTGTGTCATCACCTGTTTGAAGAAGTAGACAAAAAAATCCTTAAACAACAACAGAAAATGATCTACATCCACAAAAGAAAAACGTTGTTCAAAGTCAAACATTTCACATCACGAGTGAAAGGTAAAATATTCAATGACGTAAAGATACGTGGGGAAGCTGCTGGGTATATGATATTTGGAATATTGGAATTCAGGGAAAAGTATTTTAAAACACAGAAAATAGAAAATGTTTTAATGGGAGGGAGGTTGAAAACTTAGTTATGCCACTGAAAATATTATACAAATATGACCTGTTAATACAGTTACTTGTAGAAAATGTTTTAATGGGAGGGAGGTTGAAAACCTAGTTATGCCACTGAAAATATTATACAAATATGACCTGTTCATACAGTTACTTGTAACGTATTTTTATACATTTATGATCAATTCGGTAATTAAAGAGGTTGGGCAATGAATAACACCTATACAAACTAATTGCAAAAAAAAAAAAAGTTAGTTTTGAGAATTTTTTCCTTACTCAATCTAAAAAGTTGTGAGAGATATTCCTTTAAACGCATTTGTACATGTAATATCACTGTTGCCTACCATTCTCAAACACCTAGTTAAAAATGTATCTCATTGTTTTCCATACAAGGTTTAATCCACATTAACTTATGTACAAATTTTTAACTTTATTTTATAAATCTGAAGGAGTTATGATGTCATTTTATAGGTCACAGGTTAGGCCACATTTGGAGTACTGTGTTCAGTCTTAGGCTCCTTACCTTAGAAATAACATTGAATTATTGCATAGGGTTCAGAGAAGGGCTACTAGGATGACACCTGGGATGGAAAGGTTGTCATGCAAGGATAAGTTAAGATCTCTAAACTTATTTCCTCTTGAAAAAAAGAATAGGAGACACGATTAAGATGTTTCAAATTATTAAGGAAATAGATAGTTTTGGTGCATCATATTTTTTTGTACTTAATGGTGAGAATGATAAGACTAGGGGACACAAATATAAATTTTGGCAGGGTAAGAGTAATCTTTTCTCTAACAGGGTGGTTGGTGTCTGGAATGAGTTGCCTTCAGATGTGATAGATGCGGTTAATTTAAGGGATTTTAAGGGAAAATGTGATAAATATTTGAACGATAAAGGCTCACTTTGAGTGTTTTATTTTACAGTTTAGCATAACATCATGGAACATCTGACATGAACTGATAAATCCCTTGTAGTTTTTAATTATAAATTATCTGTATCTTGTGTAAACGTTTTTAAGTCATGTATATAATAATACAGGCCAGTGCTGGTTTTATTGTTTTAAAATATTTACATGTTCTACGGTAATTCCTGTACGCTGAATCCAAAAATGATATCCATTTTATTCCATCACAAAACGTCATAATGCAATACATCAAAGAAAGACCACAACACGTAGTTTGAGACTAAAAGACGTAGATATCAGGATGAAGGAGGATGCATATTCGTTTGACATCAATATTCTTCCCTTTTCTTCAGTTTGTTTGTATTTTTGTTAACAAACGTAATAATAAAAAATTTTCATAGTGGTAAACAAAGTAAGAGTTTTTTTTCTTCCCGATTTGTAAAAAAATCCTCACGTGATAAAAAAATTAATATTATTTTCAAAATCTGCAT
>NW_013667617.1:24404-32497 GCF_000517525.1 Limulus polyphemus
CTGTTTTTGAAGATAGCGAACTTACCAAGTTGTTAGATATTTCTTCTGGAACAACGTCGCCAATGTCAAATTTGAATGTTACAGTTTTTTTAACTGATTCCAAAAGACATTCAACAACGCTACCCTCATCAACACTTAACACCGTCAGTCTCGGACCACGGTCCTGGGTTTTTCTGCGTTTGCCAAGTTTCTTTTTTTGCAGAATGTTTACCAGATGCATCACATGACATGTCAGTTTGCTCACTCGCAGAGTCCACGTTGCTGGAAACGCTAGTAAATTAGAACCAAAAATATAAAGCAACAGATACATAAAAATTCAGAAGATTCACTCTGATTTTATGAAATTCTTACAAAAGATTCTCAACATGTCAGTTTGCTCACTCGCAAAGTCCACATTGCTGGAAACGCTAGTAAATTAGAACCACAAATATAAACAACAGATACATAAAAATTCAGAAGATTCACTCTGATTTTATGAAATTCTTACAAAAGATTCTCAACATGTACTATTATTTTTACATATCTTACAATTCAGGATAAGATCTATGGTACACAGCTTTATACATAACAAGAGAAAGGAACATATTTTTCCAACGTGTTTTAGAAACTCATTAAAAGCCTGTAATTACAGGAAAACATGCACCTTAACTACATTTTCATGTACCCATACAATCTACGGAAAAATAACACAAACGTGCTACATTACTTAAATTTGTTAGAAGTGACTTCCTTCAAACTTTTTGGAAAAGATGGAAAACTGATAAAAAAAATTAAATGTCATCTAACACGTTTAACATAGCTAGTTAAAATATTAACACAAAATTGTTATAATGAATTATAAGTTATTTTACTCATGAGCTTCTAGCACTATTTTCGTTACTCATTTCTAGACCTCGTTCATTATCTTGGCCTTATTCATAATCAGTATAGTGATGTCTGTTTGTATCTGGGAATGCTTTGTTTTAATACATATTTGAAACCTTACCTTTCAATAATCCTAGCATCATATGCAACCTGCCCTGCCTGACTTTGGACAATGTCCTGGTCTTGTACACTTTCCTATGATGTAAATAATAATTTATTTTCAGTGAAAATGTGTAAAGTAACTTGCAAAATTATTACTATGTTTTCAAGTTAATGAAAATACATGTTTACTAAAAAAATTGGGAAAATAAAAACCCATTTTTCAGATGTTGACCACAATATACAAGTGTTATTTTATATGTTTCTCGTGTAATCGTGTATAAACATTACAAAACTCTACAAATGTTACACCTAATCCAATATCAGTCTACTGATACCTAGCCTAGAATACTGCACCTTTCTCAAATTTGATTGTTTCTTCTCCTTAATTGGATTTTTCTGGGCTTATCCCAGTTCACACGCTTCTGTTAAGTTACTTTGGTTTTCCTGCCACAATTTGCAACAGAAAACTTTTCCAGCTGTTAAGTTTTAGTTCCTTTATTGATTTCTTCTATTAGAAATATTAAAGTCTATTACCATGGCATTCGTATGCTACATTTTCTTTAATATTTCAATTTTATTACCAGACTTAATTAGTTCACTGTAGTGATCTTTACTAACTGACATTTGATTCTGCTAATGAACTCGAACATCAGTGGTATTTCAGTATTTTCATCAGTTCTTTACATTTCCAGACCAAGTTTTCTTATTTTTATCGTAGTCTTTACGAGTCATTTTTATTTCTTCTTAACTATTACACTTATATTACTTGCAGCAGTATTGTTATGTCTGACCTCTTTTTAATAATCATTTCACCAGTCATGTTTTAGTCTTCTTCAATAATTTGATACATTCGTGCGTTGTGTACAATTCGTATAGTTCTTTGAATTTGTAATTTTCAGATAACTTACTCGCTATAATTCCTGTAGGAAGTGATTTCGTTAGATGTTATTCATTCCTGTCTCTATAACATTACAACTGGATTTGGTACATAGATAAACCCTTGTGTGCAAATTAAATAATTTTCACCACTAGGTGGTGGATTAAAAGTCAGATGATGGGTAAAGTAGTAAAGAGAGTTAAAGCAGTAACAGCTTGAGATGCCAGTATATAAACAAAAACATTTTTTTACCACTCATGAATGATTCTTACGATATGGATCCCCATTGGAGGTTCTGAATGGGTTCATACTCAGTGAGTAGCTTCAATTTGAGAATACACATTGCTTAAGTCCATACATAAAAAGAGATATGTCAGTGATGGTATATGTAAAGATAAAATGTAATCGATCAAGACTATAGTAAAATAAGTTCATCTATGTATCAAATCCAGTTGTAATGTTATAGAGACAGGAATGAATAACATCTAACAAAATCACTTCCTACAGGAATTATAGCGAGTAATTTATCTGAAAATTACAACTTCAAAGAACTATACGAATTGTACACACTGCACATCAAATTACTGAATCGAAACCGAAGTGGTATTATACCACAATACCTACATTGTCTTTCACAAGTTCTTTCTCCCTCTTCTGACTTCTTCCCCCAAACAGGTAACATCGGCATAAAGGTGTTGGTTGTATGTAATCCCAGTTACCATCCCAGATGGTAGTTATTTGTAAGGACATCACGTAAATATTCAGGTGTATAAAATTCATAGATTCAAGATTATGTTATACATTTGGTGGCTGGATGTGTTATACAACACTGCACTAAGGTGTAACAGAAACAGTTAGTGTCCCCCCACACTAACTGTTTCTGTTACACCTTAGTGCAGTGTTGTATAACACATCCAGCCACCAAATCTTGAATCTATGAATTTTATACACCTGAATATTTACGTGATGTCCTTACAAATAACTACCATCTGGGATGGTAACTGGGATTACATACAACCAACACCTTTATGCCGATGTTACCTGTTTCGATTATAAGGAAACTCGTTAATTATCTTTCCATTTTTGTATCAATAACAATATATATATATGTATGTGTACACTTACAAACCAAAGTCCTACTAAATAGTTAAATGTCGCCATCCATGCTTTTATGAAAAAGGCACATGACACATGTCAACTTTATTCCTAAGTGCTACTGACTTTGAAAGTGTAAGAATGTGTGTGCAAGAGAATATACTTGTCCTACAAGAAATCTATATTCTTATCTCTCATTCATATGTATATACTGCTAATACCAGAGTAGTATTAACAATTCTTCACAACATCCAACCACACATCCTGATATAGAATGTGGTCAAGGTTAATGTCCATTTTTACAAAACAGTGCTCATTTACACTTTACATTAAAAAAAATTAAACAAATTGAAACATTTAATTCAGAAATAATTTTTTAAACAGGAACATACTGTATATAACTCAATGCATTTGTTATGTATCATGACACTTAATACGTTGTCACTGTTATTCATGCCCTCACTGATAGTTTCTTAACTTAAGTAACTTTATTTTAATGAATAGTTATAAAAAAAAAGAGATAATGTTATTAAAACTATACTTTTGGTTGAGAAAGAATCATCTAAGAACTATAGGCAACAAAAGATTTGTTTCTTTGTTGTTAAGCACAATGCTACACAATTGGCTATTTGTGCTGTACCCCTACGAGTATCAGAACCTAACTTTTTAAGCAAGATAAGAGCGATCTAAAACAAAACTCTCCACATTTTTGCCTAAACAAATTTCTTGACCTGGTGATATTTCATTCATTCAATTTATTTAAATGTTAAGAATACTTTTTATATATTTGTTTCTAATTTAATTTCACCTAAAAGCAGTAACGCTTAAAATGTAGTCTACAAAAGTCTTCACTTGTGGTCTTTCTGTGTTTATTAGGTTTCTGACCACTGAGGATAATCTTACAGCAAATGTCAGGAGAAAAATTCTTCTTGTATTTGTAGTGCTTGATAAAATCCTTAATAGGATTCAGGAGAAAAGTTCTTCTTGTATTTGTAGTGCTTGATAAAATCCTTAATACTTTTGTGCTTATATGATTTCATCAATACATTTTTATTTCTGGAATAAACATTATGCCAACGAATTGTCATCAGTTTTCAATCAGAAGTGAAGCCTTTGTCCCATTTTATTCTAGTTGTAATTATACTTTTCCAAATATGTCCTTTTTTGTTTTGTTTTTCATATAAAACTACTGGGAGTGAGACCACAATCATGTTGTCTTTTTGAAAGTTTTAAAAAAATCATTAGGCTAAACAATTAAGTTGATAACGGGTGCACGAGCTCAGTAACAGTTTTATCAGAGAATAGGATGTTAACTCCACATGGGTTATACAAGTCTCTGAGGTGAGATGTATCATTACAAAGCTACTGGTAATAAACATGTTCAAAAAGAAAACTGAATACTAATGTCATTAGAAATCCCCTTACATGACCTGAGAGTCAGATATCTATGTGTTATGCATAGAGTAGAAAAGTACCCCAATCCATTGTAATTCACATCAAAAGTGTGGCATTACTTTGGGATTTTATTTACCAAGAAAGACAGCAAAGAAGAATAGACTTGCAAATCCCAATAATTTGATGACAACAAGTAAGAGAAAAAAAAATTGCTGCTACAAATGGTCTTAGAACCTGGAATGTGCTAAGATACAAGTATGCGTCAACATATAATTTAGTAAGAAATCTATTATTGCAGTTTTTTGTTAAGCCTAAAAACAAGGTCGGCTTGTTTGTTAAGCCTAAAACAAGTTCGACTCGTTTGTTAAGCCTAAAAACAAGTTCGGCTTATTTGTTAAGCCTAAAAACAAGTTTGACTTGTTTGTTAAGCCTAAAACAAGTTTGGGATTATGTACAGATGGAAAGAATAAATGAATGAAGTTACAGAGTAAATCCTAAGTTCATTCCCAAATAAACTGGAACAAGAACAGTATATTGTGTTCAAATGAAAATTATGAACCTGTGTATACAAAAAAAAAAAAAACATTCTTTCACTGTTTATGTTCAATTATAGCTTGAAATGTTCATAACAAATATGTATGAATATACTGTACACTATACTTGCTTTTCCATTTATTAGCTGAACACACATTTTCTAAATATTTTAATGATAAGGAGTATTATAGAAAACATCTTTAAAATAAATAGCTATTGAACTGATTGTTGAGAAAACCAAATATGTTAATTAATATACTAAAAATGTTAGAAAAGTTGAAATGCAGATCCTGTATTACAAACCACATTTTCCTTTCTTAGCTCACATAAAAACACAAAGAACACTGGTGGATACATGAGCAGCACAGAAGTTTTCAGTAGGTAAAAAAGCAATCACCTTGCTATCCGATCTTTTGTATTACAACCATAATATAAATATGTAGATGCAGTTGGAAAGTGGGGGGGAGTACACACAGTTACAACTTTCATTTTAAAACCAGCAGGGTACAACAAAGAATAAACACGAATTAAAAATTCTACGTACACAAAAACATTTCAACTAATTATATATAAAAAAAAAAAATTCAAGCTTCTAGAATTTTCTACATTTAGTGTAAATATACATAAAATTAAAAAACAAAAATTAGCTTTTTTAATCTTGCAGGATATCTTACAAGTTTCTGCTTAAGCAATTAATAGTTTATCAGAATATGTTTTTGATTTCATGTTTATTGTTTCAGGATATGGTATTATACATACAAAGATACAGACATGCATAACAGTGTGCAGAGACGGCAACATCTATTTTTAATTATCAGTTCAGATGTTCTGAAACATATTTAATAACCATACATTTTGTGAGTAATGTTAAGTTGCTTAAATACTGCATTTTTTTTGTATTGCTTACCAAACAATAAAATATCAGTTGTATTTTCTTCAGTCAGTCAGAGTTGTAATATTTCAACTAGTCAGATGAATTTTTTTGACAGTAAGTTGAAAAATGATATTCAACTGACTCGTGCCTCTACTTGAATTTTGTAATACGTCTAAAATATGTATATAAGAAGGGGAAATATAAAAAAATGTTGAAGTTCAGTGCATTATAACCTCATAAACAGTAGAGCATAGGAAGATGAAATTGTACAGAAGTGTTAACAGATGCCAGTTTCACAGTTGTCACGTACATTTGTGAGATGTGACATGCTGAACCACAAAACTATCTATCATCGCCTTATACATTTTTTTCAAGTAGATCTAAATAAGATTCAAGCAAATGTGGCTTCATAATTTTAAACTCAAAATGTTTTGAGTCTTTAAATAAAAGGGGAGTAAGCATCTATTATAAGTGTGAAAGTTAAGTAATGCCAACATGAACTTTGACATCAGATATAACAATGTACAAAACTAGTTAACTTGCGTGCATGTGTGTCACACCTCAATCCTGAAGCTTCTGGTAAAGCTTATGCAGAATAGACTAATAAAAAAAAACAAAAAAAACACAATGCACTTCTAGTGCTTACTGACTGTCTAAGGTACGACACCCACCTGATGTCCTTGATACACAGTAGTTGTCTGTTGAGGATATGTCGCTTGCCCGGTTTCCGGTCTGACAGAAGAGCATTCCTGTGCTGGAACTTGGAAACAGTTATCCGGGGGGCCATCAGCTGTAGGGAAAAATATTAAGCTACAGATTAACAGCAGATGTCAGTTAAATATTGTATCTGAAATTTTGTATTCTAATCATTCCAAACTTTACAAGTGACATACTAACTAATTATTTTTATACTTTCCTATGTAACTGTTTCCCACTCTTGACCTGATAGTTATTAGAGAATAAGCAGATAAGATTGGATAAATATAATAATTTGCCAAAACGTAATGTTTTTTTTGAAGGGGGGTATCTGCTGCAGTTTATATGTTAAAATAAAAATTATTAACCCTTTCTGCATCAGGTTTGGAAACAACTTTAAAAAAGTTTTTTGATAGCCTATTGTAATCCATGATAACAACATGTGAATAAATTTGGGCAGATAATTAAAAATACAACTTCAATAAATATTTAATCTTATCATATTCCTGTATTTTAACCTCTTGAAACAGTGCTAGAAGTACTTGAATTATGTACGTGGGAGTTTAACGATTAGCTACTGATAACCGAAGAAAGCTACAAATGAGAATACGTAATTCGGTAAAATCCAAAGTATACAAGAAAGAGCTGAACACTTCATAATCTCAGTTTCTGTTACTACTTCATCAGTGTTCAAATGAATTACAAACATATCAATCTTCACATCTAAATACCCCATTAAAATGGTTTTAGTACAGGACTAAACCCCAAATAAAATCATCTTTCATACACGACTAGAAAATAGTAGCAATAAATCTGCAAATAGTATTAAATTTCTAGATTAAAATACAAGATCTAACACTAAAACGTTTTTTTTTTTTTACTTTAATTGACCATATTATGTTGCTAATAATGTTTACCAAGTTTTCCAGAGTCTGATGTAAAGCTGGATGTCATACTGCTTGGAAGGCCATCTTCTGTGTCCACCTGTAACAGCTGCTGCCTCAAAGTTTCGGTATCGTTAACTTCACAAAGTTTTGTTTGTTCTTGAATTTGTGTTGAATATTGTGGAATCTGTATTCCCTGATTTTGATGTGGAAATTGCTGTTGAAATATTTCAGGCTGTATTGACTGTTGTACAGACTGAATTACCTGTTGTTGTGTCTGATAGTTCTGTAACTGTTGTTGAGGGAAGCTCTGTTGTGCTTGTGTTTGCAGAGGATGGCTTTCTGACTTCAAGTGTTGAGTAGAAACTTGTTGTATTTGTGGCTGTTGAGATAGCCCCTGCTGCATCTGTGGCTGTTGAGGAAGTCCCTGTTGCACTTGTGGCCACAGATGCAACAGGGCCTATCTCAACAACCACAGATGCAACAGGGCCTATCTCAACAACCACAGATGCAACAGGGCCTATCTCAACAACTGTTGAGAAAATCCCTGTTGCATCTTTGGCTGTTGAGGAAGTCCCTGTTGCATCTTTGGCTGTTGAGGAAGTCCCTGTTGGACTTGTGGTTGTTGAGATAGTCCCTGTTGGACTTGTGGTTGTTGAGATAGTCCCTGTTGCATCTGTGGTTGTTGAGATAGCCCCTGTTGCATCTGTGGTTGTTGAGATAGCCCCTGTTGCATCTGTGGTTGTTGAGATAGGCCCTGTTGCATTTGTGA
>NW_013667617.1:33497-35091 GCF_000517525.1 Limulus polyphemus
TATATATATATAGAAAATAATACTTAAACAGTCAAGCAAATGAAAATCAAAAGAAAAACTGCATTAAAAACAGAAACTACCATTACTTGTCAAACAGAATCAGAACTTCACAAATATGAAAATATAAGTGTTTTACTGTAATCTTTCATTTTAACACATTAAACTGCCAATAATTACACACATATCCAAATACACATCAGTAAATTATATTATCTCAGAAACTATAAATATATTTAGGAGATTATAACAGATGCTTTCCAGTGTTTGTTTCATGAAAAATCCGAATATTTGGATAGAATTATACAATAAAAACTTTTCTGGTATAAGGTCTACAAAATGTATATGTAACATTAATGTTAGAATTCATGCGTTGTCATTAACCAATTAGATTTCGATTCTAGGCCTAAAAGATCTAGTAAACATAGGCAATACTAGCAAACAGCCTCACAAACACGTCAATCCTCTTTTAACTTTGTATGATATCAATCATCAGCACACATGAAATACTGCTTAGCAAATAATGGTGATTAATTAAAACTCATCTAGGCCTAGCTTAACAGCTGTTGTAGCAAGTTCGAGTAGATTATGTAATTTGAGAAGTCGTACACCTTTCACAGTCTGAATCCTGTGTGCCACAAAGTATTTACAGACATCTAACCTTTTGCATGCCTTTAATTCCTTTCCTGTTTAATATGAGGCACTGAAAACTAAGTATCTGAAAATATCTGGGTATTCCACGTTGCGATTGTCCATAACTGCATCTCCATTTGTCAACATGACTAATGAATTGACATCTAAACTTGTGGTTACTGTAGGAGGAATAGAATATGGGTATGTCACATCCATTCCAAATTGCTGACATTTTTCCTTGTGTTGATATTTAGATAATTCATTTAAACTCTTTGTCAAAGTGCTGAATACAGGCTTTTCCTCTACAGAATGTAATGTTAGAGTTAGGGTAGATGCCATGTTTACATCCAAAATGGCAGATGGCAAAACTGGTTCTGCTTTCAGTCACATAACTGTATCTCCTCTATAGTCAGTAAGGACTTCGTGATCAATGGGTGAGATAATAATGTTACAACTTTGGATCCACAAACTGGTTTAGTTAGTAAGGGCTTCATGATCAATGGGTGAGATAATAATGTTACAATTCTGGATCCACAAACTGGTTTAGTCAGTAAGGGCTTCATGATCAATGGGTGAGATAATAATGTTACAATTCTGGATCCACAAACTGGTTTAGTCAGTAAGATCAATGGGTGAGATAATAATGTTACAACTTTGGATCGACAAACAAGTTTAGTCAGTAAGGACTTCAAGATCAATGGGTGAGATAATAATGTTACAATTCTGGATCCACAAACTGGTTTAGTCAGTAAGATCAATGGGTGAGATAATAATGTTACAACTTTGGATCGACAAACAAGTTTAGTCAGTAAGGACTTCAAGATCAATGGGTGAGATAATAATGTTACAATTCTGGATCCACAAACTGGTTTAGTCAGTAAGGGCTTCATAATCAATGGGTGAGATAATAATGTTACAATTCTGGATCCACAAACTGGTTTAGTCAGTAAGATCAATGGGTGAG
>NW_013667617.1:35888-45206 GCF_000517525.1 Limulus polyphemus
CCAAACTTTTTGACACAGATTCATAAAATAGTAGTTCAATAAAATTTTGAATGCGAGTCAACAAACGCGATGACATGGCCTTTGACCCATGACCCATTGAGATAGGGTTAAAGGAATTCTATGTTTATTATTTTCTATTGTCATTATTCATTGTGTTTACTTACCTACAGTCTACCATATGATGTAGTTTAAAAAAGAAACTGGCAAGTTAACCCTAGAATTGCAAATACATATTCACGTATCCCATCAGATTCTTAAAAGTATATTTCTACATTATTAATGCACCAGATCACTTGCGTTTTCAAACTTTTCTCAGTTCCAAAAACCCTAATAACATAGGAATCACAAACAACAAAATATATATAAAAATATCATCAACATTACAATTAATCCCACTAATTACTGCCACGGTTTCCTGTGTATCTTAGTTAGGCAATGAGTGATTTCACCCTATTTGTTTTAGTCAGTTTTTGACCATGAGTGTTCTAACAGGAAAGAAAACAAAACTGCTCACTAAGATTCAATGTGTGTTCCCACTATCAGTTAATGGCATGAAATTAAGACATTCTTGTTCATCTTTAAGTTGAACAAAATCTAAACAGAAGCAGTTTCTGAAATAATGGTTTGCCACGTGAACTAACCCTACCTGGCAAATGCACACAAAGTTTTAAGAATTTCAGTATTTGTTTGATAAACTCACATACGAGAATGATGCATTAAATACTTTGTAAAGAAAAGGTTTGTAAAATTTAACTAAATACATTTTAAATACCTTGATAATTATATTGAAACTTTAGAGTACAGGAACTGTGAATAACTTTAGCCTAAGTATAAAAGCGTTTGGTTTCTACCATTACATGGTATTTAGGGTGACTGAGTTAATTATGATGCTAAGCTCGTGGATACGAACTCAAGTTACAGATCATTAAATAGTTTCTTTTCAATTATATTAAAGTTGGTCAAACATAGCAGAGGCTCAACTCTTGAAACTAAAAGCGTGAAGTAAATAATACTCTTAATACCTTGCTTTCAGTTGCAGATTTTATGACACCATATTTGAAATGCCATATGATATAATATAGTTCATGCATTCCAATAAAGTAACTTATATTATCACTGAAATATTGCACTATTTTACAAAAATATTAGATAGTTTGAATTTGGAGATTATTTAAGTTTTACAGGCCTACACTGTGAGAGATTAAAACCATCACTGATTGCATTATTGTTCATGCCCTCCCATGAATATCAGTTACTTAAACATTAATGGTGGTATTTAACGTTAAAATGACAATTATCTGTATATATTATTGAAGTTCCTTTAAATCTTTATAAATAATTTCATTGTTTTACTACAATTTTAAATTAAGAAATAATGAACTAATTGAATGAAATTTACAAACTTACAGACTACTAGAAATAAAAGGCAATATTATATAAACACATACACATGTAGTAAATTCTTAGGCCTAAGGCACATCATATATTTAGGTACATTTGTAAGCTCAACCACATGTACTTGTGTTAATATGAAACTCTTATATTTAAGCCTCACATGAAAAAAGTTTGTGTTGTTCGTATTTCATTACAAAAATTGTTTTAAAGAAACAAATATAGGACAACACACAGAATAATATGTTCAAGCAATTTTGCACTGAAAAACAATTGTCGAGCAATATCTCCTCTTGCTGGCCAATTATCGTGGTTATCCAACAAACAACCGTAACCTTTTTTTTAGCCAGACAATACAAACTGGTTATCTTAACTGCAGAAGGTAGATGACTTACACATAAGCATGTCTGATGGATTAATTTTGTGTAATGGCTACCTCTATTTCAATATATCTTAATAATCAGCTCCTACAATGCCTTTGAAACATAATCTTTTATAATCAACACTAAATGTATGCATTTAATCAAATATGTTAATAAAAAGATCTGATCAGATAGGGCTGTAATAAAATGTTCATTAAAATTACTAGGGAATCAAGAATGTTGTTCTGATGATATCAGTCACTAGGAAACAATTATCTACTTCGCAAATGGCACTTGATTTGAAGACTTCAATGTCCAGAGAGATGCATGGCTCTCAAGTCATTATTTGGACATTCAGTAATGGAACTTTAAATGTCAATTCCATGTTAATTTTAGAAAATCATCTCACATTTAAAATGTGCACATACAAAAAGATCTTAAGTAGATATATATATAAAATTTGTTAATTGCAATATGAATTAGGCCTGTGATTCAATTATGGTGAGAACAGACGATGATTTTATGACTGAAAATTAACTAACTGAACCAATTTTAATAACATCTTTTAAGATCCAGATTAAAGCATGCTATGACCACTCCACCTACACAAATAAAGATACACTATCAGTTATTGTTCCTGCTGGAGGCTTTATAAAGTATGTTATCTCACCTTTCTTCTTTTGAGAGTTGAATACAGCAACCAATGATTTCTCTCAGTTCATGATTTTCAACCTTTCCAAAACTTTGAGGTGGAATACCCTAAATACAATATAGAAGTACTTAAATTCACTCTACACATTCCAAACTTAAAGCAAATCTTAGCTCACCTTAGGCTACGAAATGTAAGAAACCACGACTTACGCTGGTAACCCTCTTATAAATCTGGGCAGGCCCGCTGCACTCAGAATATGGATACTCAGAGGTAGCCATCTCCAGCATACACATTCCAAAGGCATACACGTCTACTGATTCATCATAGTGTTCTTCATACATTTCAGGTGCCATGAATTCTGGAGTGCCTGTTGTGGTTATTACAACATTCTGTCAATTGCTTAAAACAGGGATGATTACTGATATATAATTTAAAATTTACTCAGCTAAAAATTCTCTTCCCTCCCATGACTTCCACTGAGATCCATCAGTCGTGTCTCATCAAAAATAACCTGAAATTTATTCTAACATTCCCAAACCACTTTTGCCAAGCCGCTCGGCTGATTTATATTCAAATTAATATAATTATGGCAATAATTTTATTTCCTTTACACATTCTGGATTTATTTCCAAACACCACATTTTCCACTAAACTAACTTTGATCTAATAAAAGGGGGTTAATTATTTTCTTGGTATTCCATTCTGTGCTACCTACCTATAACACTTTTCGCAAATGATCTATTTTTCAGTGTGGCAAGTCCCAAGTCTCCAATTTTTACTGATCCAGTTGTCCCGGTGATAAATATGTTATCACATTTTAGATCACGGTGGATGATGGGAGGTGAACGAGAGTGAAGAAAATTCAAACCTTTCAAGATCTGTTTACACCATGACTTCAGGACTTTTAAGTTGATCTTTTTAAATCGACGCAAATACCTAAAAATTATAAAAGTACATTTATCAAAGTAAAACACACATAAATATCTGACAGACTACACGATTTTCCTGTAATAGGTTTCACTAAACAATGTACATTTACCAAAGTAAAACATGTATAAAAATCTGACAGACTACATGATTTTCCTGTAATAGGTTTCACTAAACAATGTACATTTACCAAAGTAAAACATGTATAAAAATCTGACAGACTACATGATTTTCCTGTAATAGGTTTCACTAAACAATGACAATATTTGTTCGTGGCACATTTATATATCACCCTTCCTGAAACTCGTTGTTTTCATTTCTGCAGTAAATTGTTTACTGAGTCAACAACAGCATTCTTAAAACCCCAGAGTCTGTGTTAGCGAAATATAGCTTCACAGCTCACAAGGAGAAGACCACCTTTTCAAAGTAATAGAGCTTTCAGGGCATTCATTTAGACTTGTAAATGATGAAACTTCTGTTTGATTTATAAATATTAAATGAAGTGCTTGAAGCCAAGAGCTGATCTTTGTGTCTTCCATAAATAAGGTGTACTGTATTATTTCTTTATTGTTACTTTAATTAACAGTATTGGCTAGAATGTTTAATGTATATCATTTTATTACTTTTTTTATTATCATACTTTCATTATAAAGATCGTTTTCCAATGTTAGCTTAACATATATATATTTAGGGATAACGTAAATTTCCTAAGCTTGGCCAAACCTTGTGGGATATCAGAATTACCGTAATAAAATATTGTTAACAGCAAGTGTATCCAACTGACGAAACAATCAATACATTCTGACCTTTATAAGAGAGAATGTAAGAAGTAGGTAGCTTGCTCTGAGCACAAGTTAATAATATTTAAAAAGACATACAAAAACTAATATATTACATAAACTGTCTAATCAACCCATTCAAAAATATCTGATTCGACCATTTCCTTATTTTTTCCGTTAAACAGTTCGTTGAATTACAGCAACAGTAGACCTATACTATAACCTCAAAATACCTGAACTATAAGAGTATAAATTTAATCACCAAACCATTATCTTTTGAATATCTTATTTTATTTTCCAATGAAAAGTTCTTTACTCAAAATTTTGGTTATGCAGTTCTAAGCACAAAAACACAGCTTACGTTTTTAGAGTTCCTGATGTCATCAGTTCGGTAATTAATACTAGATACTTTTTCTTTGGGAGACTCACTTCCCAGTAATCATAAAAACGAACAATATTGGGATGCTGTAGTCCTTTTAACATTTCAGCTTCTTCTCTAAACCTCTGTCTCTCACTTTTGTTAAGTCGCTCCTGTTTTACAAAAGAAAATTATAATGAATGATTCAAGTAGAAAATAATAATCTTATCTGTTTCTCTTAAATAACACTTGAAAAGTTTTTTTAAAAAACATTCTGTATTTTTTGATTGTGTAAAACACAGAGAGGTTACAAAAACTATTTCTTATAAAAAACAAATTTTCCAAGTTATTTATATTCTTCCATTGACTTAAGCTCATTTGTATAATTTGTGAATATGTATCAATAATGTTAATACAAAAGAAAAACCTTAATTATTATAAAAAAATCACTTTCAAGTGTAAAGTATCAGATCACCATGTTAAAATACAACTTATATAAAACATTATACAGACTGGCTTGTCATCAACCTCTCAAGTGTGAAGTACCTAACCATTGTGTTAAAATACAACTTATATAAAACATCACACAGACTGGCTTGTCATCAACCTCTCAAGTGTGAAGTACCAAATCACCATGTTAAAATACTACTTATATAAAACATCACACAGATTGGCTTGTCATCAAACTTAAGTGTGAAGTACCAGGTCACTATGTTAAAATACAACTTATATAAAACATCACACAGACTGGTTTGTCATCAAACTTGAGTGTGAAGTACCAGGTCACTATGTTAAAATACTTAATTAATTATTTTGATGAAAACTAAAATATAAGAAGAGAGAATGTTGCTAAAAACTTATGGAAAGAAAAAGGTAAACAGACAAAAAATTTGCTAACTTCATAATTGATAATAACTAGAAACTTGTTGAAGAATATGACCAGACTATGCTATTATTCCTTTAATAAACAAATACTAAAAGATGTATATTAAATCATTAAATGTAATGGAAAATAAATGGTCAAATGAGCAAAGACTTTTCACCTACATTATACCTATACGTTTTCGTTCATGAAAAAAAAAACATTTTACAAATATGAATAACATAAAATGAATACCACTATCATAGGCCTATCTTCACAAAGAACGATCAGCTTTCCCATTGCCTTTTGAAAACAAATCTGTAGGCTATTTTCAAAGTCAAACCAGCTATCTTTTCTGTATATTATGGCTATCTCTAATTTTGTTTAACTGCTAAATAAATTTAAAATTTTTAAACAGATTCTCCATTACAGCTTTACAATGTTAACAGAATTTTAAAGTGTGTATTAATTTATATTTTATCAGTTTATTTCAATGCACATTCTTTATGAATTTCTCAAAAACAATACTTTAGGATATACTTTATCTTTGAAGGTTTCACTAGATTGTAAACTCGTTAATTTGAGTATTAATCTGAGTTAAACCTAAGAGAAGGTGACTATGATCATCAATCTCTCTCAGGCACACACATTTGTTATGTAATTGCACTGCTGAAAGACTGACCACGTGTTGTGTATAATATCACATAAGAGATTCATACATTAACACAGACTTTTTTAACAAAATATGTGGTATTATTATAAACTACATAAAACTGAACAAAAATGATAATGTTAAAGAATCATATTTTTATATCTGATTCTTTGAAAATTACAGAAAAATTTCCTTCATGCTAAAGAGTGTACAGAATGACATTATTTCATGTTTCATACTGAAAGTATTTTTTAAAAAGATTTTTACAGGAAGTTGCATTTTGGCCTATTTTTTTTTACTTTTTTTTGTACTTCATGTGTTTCTAATATCTGTCTACCCTCCCATTGTTTTAAAATTTTTTCGTATATTTCAAAGGACCAAACAACAAGTATTAAAAATATTAAGTACTTCCTGTCACAATAATCTCAGTTTAAATGTGATTTCTATACAGCTCTTAAAACTTGCCACATTTCACCATTATTCAATGCGACAAATGGCCGTCACTACATTTTGAAAATGGTATACATTCGTTCATTTTAGTTGTATGTAACGATATTGATTCAATACTGGGAAAGACGTTCAAGCATAATATAATGAAGATGTACACTGACGCCCTCTGCAATTTCCATAAAACAAACTCCTTTTTAATTATATACATATATATATATATCTAGAGGAAAGAACAGTTAGTTAAAACTTCTTAACTATTAATAATTTAAAATTCGAACTCTATGTCAATAAACGGGTTTTGATGCCCAGATACTTAACCAATATTAAATATCCTATCTCCAATTCAAGTGCTACTGTTTCCATGATAATTTAAGTTCTTAAGCTTTTGTTTGTTGAATTTCGCACAAAGCTACTCGAGGGCTGTCTGCGCGAGCCATCCATAATTTCGAAGAGGTAAGACTATAGATAAGGCAACTAGTCAACACCACCCATCGCCAACTCTTGGGCTACTATTTACCAACGATAAGCAGGATAGACCATCACATTACAACGCTATTTTTAAACAGGAAGAATATCACAATTTCGCTTTTCATGTAGCAATACATGTCAAATGATCATATTTCCGTGAGATAAATGGCTTAAGAGCGTAAAAATGAAAGAAAACAAACGAAATGATAGATTGATTGTATAATTCACCCTACCCCACCCCCCTTAACAGTCGTTGAAATAATTCTGAAAAACGACATTTTTGGTTTGTTGTCGAGTCCCAGTCTATCGCTTTTGTTGCTTGTGATTGGCAATCAGAATTTGTTTGTTTGTTTTTTCTCCACATTTTACTCTGAGGTACATAATCAGCGTCAAAAATGTTTATCATGCCTAACTCCCCTCTCAAAGTAAAGTGAATAAAAACCTGTTTATTTTTGCAGAATTTCGCGGGTTCAACTTGTCTTCAATAAAAAACGTTAGTCTTGCTTGTCAGTAAACACGACAACGTTTGATGGATTTTTATGGCAGCACACCTTTCCATAAAATACACAGACATCTTTCTGACGTTATTACCACTTAAATCAGACCAAAAATCCGGTCCGTCTTTTTTGGAAAAAAAATAGATTTCGAAGTTTTCATTGACACTAAAAATGTGACATTAAACATGAGTAGGCTTAATCTATCCTGGATAGACAAGGTAACAAATGAAGTTCCCAGTATGGTGAATGTGAAAAGATACAACAACCACCTAGTGGTGAGACGAGACAACATCAAGCGAGTCCTACCAGAGGATCAAATAGAAGGGAAAATATATCGGGAAGACCAAAATCAGAGTGGATAACAAACGTTAAATAGTGGATTGAGATAGTAAAATATGAAAATCTGGTGAGAAAAGCACAGAAGTGAAGGATTGTGGCAGCCAACCTTCCTCAGGAAGACGGCACATGGTGATGATGATGATGACGCATAATCCATATCTTTTATAGGCCTACTATTATAGGGGCTGAAAGATGCGAACAGACAGACACAAACTTAGCTTGAAGAAAGTTTTGCATCATTGGAATCTCCTTTTTTTTTACATTAAGTCAAATTTGTTTTTTCGCTGTACGGGTAATAACGACTTTTTTTTTGTATCAATTTGAAAATCAGAAATTTTGTTTGTTCAAACACACAATCACTGAAATAACTCTTAAATGATAAAAATACAACAGTGCCATTTTTCTACAAATTTTGTGATCGATATGTAAAACTAATTTTTTTGACTATGTAAGGCTTTATTTGAAATTATAACTATATAATAAGATTCTTTAACCTCACACCTATTTTGAAAATAGTTTTTTTAGATACAAACGAACAAATATTTAAATATAATCATTTCCGCCAATAATATGGATTTAACACTTTTATGTGTGGTTTATTCTTTAGAAAAATATATAGAACAATAACAGTTTTGTAACAACAAGTTTTTTAAAAACTTTGTACAGAATAAAACCTAAACTCTTGTTCGGCCCTCGATTTAATTGGTATAATCAATCACTCTCTCAGCTAGTCAAACTACTCAACTTATTTTGTAATTTAAAATCAAAGACAATAATCAGAAACTTACACAAACACATTATCTGTGTTGTTTCGATGTGAAATTAAACCTTTAACTAGACAATGTATTTTTGAAGTATGAAAAATTATTTTATTTTTGCTCTACATAATACTTATAATTGTATTCTTCTATGTTTATTATAAATGCACAACTGAAAATTTGTATGTATCTCCCCATGGACCTACCTAATGAACCTCCATACCAAATTTGGTGAAAGTCCATCCAGAGGAGACGAGGTAGTGGTAAAAAACGCAAAAACGCCCAAAAAAACTGCAAAACACAAAACTGAACATCTGTATGTACCCCCACATGGATCTATTGAACCTCCACACCAAGTGAAGATCCATCCACACCCTGCGAAGTTGTTACAAGGACATATAACAGACAGTAGTATTATATTCATATTTATTCATCATAATTCTATGCATTTAATAACTTTAATACCAGATGTCAGTTATTGTTACGAACTGTTGCCTAGATAGTTTTATCGCCCAGTACATTGTTGCCCGAAGAAGGCACCGGTAAGAGTGCCAAAAGCTTGCAAATAAAAAAGTATTTTAACACAGAGAAAAGTCTGTGTATAATAAAAATAATACCCAAGTGTACACCCTCAGAATTCTCTTTGCAAAGTTCCAGATGTCTCGGCTTTTGGCGCTGAATGACTGACACACAAACACACAGGCTGTTTTATTGGTATAGATGTAATATGAAAGGCTAGAAAAGAAACTGAAAAGTTACTATACTTATATATTCGATGACGAGGAACCCACTTTGAGACTAATAATGGCTGGAGACGGCTTA
>NW_013667617.1:46155-51635 GCF_000517525.1 Limulus polyphemus
AACAGACAGAAACTGAGATAAGGCTTGTTTCAACTTCTCTGGTGTATGAAACGTGAAGATATGCAAAAAGTACACTATTCTAAGCAATGTACAGACAAAACTCTTATTTTATTTATATAGAAGAAGATATATATTTAAACTTACGATCAATAAGACTCTTTGTAAAAACTATTCCATGGCTCAAAATACTGTTATTTCACTAATAAAACATTTTAAAAGTATTATATATACAACACGACAAAAACTTCCGAATTCCCAGTATTTTGCCCAATGAAATCTCAGTATAAGACATATTTCTTCTACTGTCATCCACTGTTTCAAATCTCTGCATTTTCTATTTACAGTATTTTCCTTATATTCCAGAACACTGGGATTTTGTTTACAACCAAGTAGACATTTTATGAACATTTCTATAGGTTTTGTTTTTGTTTTTGAATTTCGCGCAAAGCTACACGAGGGCTATCTGCGCTAAAGTCCCTAAAAAGACTAGAGGGAAGGCAGCTAGTCATCACCACCCACCGCCAACTCTTGGTCTACTCTTTTACCAATGAATAGTGGGATTGACCGTCACATTATAACGTCCTCACGGCTGAAAGGGCGAGCACGTTTGGTGGGACGGAGATTCGAACCCACGACCCTAACCACTTGGCCATGCCGGGCTTTCTATAGGATACACAATTCTCTGTACCATTTTCTATATACAGTGTTTTCCCTATGTTCCAAAACACTAGGATTTTGTTTACAACTACGTAGAAATCTTATGAAAATTTCTATAGGATACACAATTCTCTGTAGCGTTGTCTAGTTATAATTGTAAAATCCACGAAAAAAAGAACTTCCTTGATGAAACCTGTAAAACTTTAAAGAGGAAATATAAGGTTTCTACGAAAATGCTTGTCAGTCAAATCTTCAGGTAAGCCTAAGAACTTCCGCGTATAAAATTCCAAGGTATTCTGAGATACTTGGTTCAAGATATCAGTTTCAAACCCAGGTTCAGTTTGTCACTCTAGTTATCTATACATATTCTAGCTGCACGATTGTGACACTTTCTCCGTGAAAAAAAAAAAAAAAAGTGGTTAAAAACGTTCAAATTTCTTCGTTGTTGTGCATGCGATCATATTCATGAACGTCACTGACGTCACGCGAAAAAGATATTGGAGAACCTGTTTAACGACTCGTAAGGTGCTGACAAAATATCTTGTTGCAGGTTCTAAAAATATACTGAGAACTCAATGCTTCCTAACTTGTTATTGAAAGAAAATACAGAAGCATAAGTGCATGTATACTGTTTAATCTCTAAAACAAGACAGAAGAAGTGAAGTTCTATGAAAGTTTCCTCAAATCCGCTCCAATTTCTCATTCGATAATATCACGCTTTCGACTAAGCCTTTACTTCCGTATTTGTTAGTTTGTTTGAAGTTAAGCACAAAGCTACACAATGGGCTATATGTGCTCTGCCCACCACAGGTATCGAAACCCGGTTTCTAGCGTTGTAAGTCCGCAGACGTACCGCTGTGCCACCGGGGGGCACTTCGGTATGAAACGCATCGTAAGCAAACATAAATCGTATATCCTACCGACTGCAACATGTAACATTTTCTTTGTTGACAGAAAAATATAAATGTATCAATGCGCGGACAGAATTTATCAGAACATTCTATTGTTTCTTTTAAACTGGCTAAAGCAAAATGCTGCTTGATTTGTGGTTGCAGAACACAATAACCTAAAAACGTAGGAAACACTTTACATATAAAGAACTCGCACTGCACGAATATCGATAGACGATTAAAAATTTAAAATATACACCTATAAGCAGAAGTACATAGGAAATAGTAAAAGTACCATAGCAAAGTCGAGCTTAAAAAATAGCGCCACAAACAGAGGCGTTCCATGCAAAGTTACCCTGCTACGCGCGGTATTAAACGTCACTTTCGTTTGGCGTCAGCTTCATGCATTTTGCTACCGATCTCCTCGCTCAGTTGAGTCCTAACGCAAATCTTTCGTCCCAATGCTTATCCATTTACACTCGACATTTGGGGGTTCACCCGAGTTCTTCTTCTGAATCTCGTCAAAATTGGTTCAACCAGTTCCTCATATCAACTTATCACGTCAGACAAACGGACAATTCTGGTTTAAATATACTCACATGAGCATAAAAAGAGTGCTACTGTTGTTACCAAACAGGTTATATGGAAAGATTAACAAGAAAACATAAATAACAAACTGTTTCCTTATTATCACAGATCAAACTGTTTGATTTGTCCTGTTTCCTTTTCTCCCGATTACTTACATGCCCTTCCTGGTTCTACAACCTTGAATACACAATACATGACATGACCTATTCCGAAGCTACCAATGTATTTTTCTCTCCCAAAATGTCAAGTGTTTTACCATCTTTAACTGCCACTACACGTTAAAAAATTTAACAAATGAATTAGAACTTTTCTCTGTCTCCGTGAATATGTGAAGTATAAGTGAAGTACATTTAGATTTTTGACAGGAGAGAAAACATGAGAGAATCCTCAATAACCGCAGCACTTAAAATTCTTTTAGGCAGGATTAGAGTAAATTAATCTATGATACTTATTTTCTTTCTATTAACCATACTTTTGTACGTCAAATACACCAAGCGTGGAGCGCGCGTGTACCCGATTCAATTTTATTACTCATCAGGATCTCTACGAACCTACCCTCAAATGGAAATTCTTTGAGGCAGGATTAGAGTAAATTAATCTATGATACCTTGGGCGTGGTCAAACACATCAATCGAAAGGGTTTGACCTCCTGAGTCCAGAACAGTAATTAGATCTCAAATCGGTCAAGAGATGACGGAGCTGTGAAAAGCTGTAAAGTTTGTACTTTAAAAAACTCAGAGCCGCTCTATGAGCCACTATGCGGCGGCTAAAACGAGGGGAAGAGGGGTGGGGGGGATTTCCTTGCTAAGCTATTTCATAACACCATCAAAATATATTTTAATGCTCTTTGAATTGGTTCAAATACTATGACTATCCATGTATAATGTGAACACTGAGGTAAAGCCAAACATGACGGTTAAATAAGTACATGGACTGAATTGGAGACTGCGAGCCCACAGTTGGTGGGTTGGGGTGTCCAATTAACAAACAAACATCATAAAATCAGACTTGTTAAATTCTAAGCTTCACCTAATGATCAAGATATTACATTACTTAACTACGCTCAGACATACATCCAATCTGTATAACACGTCATTAATTCTTCAATAAACAGGCCAAGGTCAGTATAAATTAATCGTCCGAGAAAAGGCACGCACAGCCTCGTGACCAGCACATTCAATACTACTTAGATTACTCTCTCGTGTTATAAAAATACCAACAACCAAACAATACAAGTGTAATAAGACAGCAAAATATAATTCGTGACACTAGGCATAATTTTAAGCGTATAATTTTTTTTAACTTTCCGAATGTCTACAATTATAAGTGCGTGGCTCTGCATCTGATTTATGCTCCTCGTGTTCGAAAAAAAAGAGCATATTTTATTAATTTGTTTTCCTTGAAAACAAGCTTAGAATCGATTTGTCCAGCTAATTCTTCGAAACTCATTGAAATGCTTGATATGTGGTAACAAGATCGTGCTCGATAACTTAAGCCTAACAGCAACTCACTGAAATGCTTGATATGTGGTAACAAGATCGTGCTCGATAACTTAAGCCTAACAGCAACTCACTGAAATGCTTGATATGTGGTAACAAGATCGTGCTCGATAACTTAAGCCTAACAGCAACTCACTGAAATGCTTGATATGTGGTAACAAGATCGTGCTCGATAACTTAAGCCTAACAGCAACTCACTGAAATGCTTGATAAGTGGTAGCAAAATCGTTCTGGATAATTTAAGCCTAACAGCTTGAGATTTTAACCGATTCAAAGTTGAAACTCACTGAAATGCTTCATAAGTGGTAACAAAATCGTGTTGGATAATTTAAGCCTAACAGCAACTCACTGAAATGCTTGATAAGTGGTAACAATATCGTTCTGGATAATTTAAGCCTAACAGCTTGAGATTTTAACCGATTCAAAGTTGAAACTCACTGAAATGCTTCATAAGTGATAACAAAATCGTGCTGGATAATTTAAGCCTAACAGCTTGAGATTTTAACCGATTCAAAGCTGATTCTATTTTTCCCCTTACCTACATAGTTTATGATCAAAACTGAATAAATCATAATTTAGATATATTTTATTGTTGGTTAAGAGAAGAACATTTCTTTATTAACTTTATACTGGTGAAAAACAAAACCAAACGGAGTTTTATGTATTTTTTTGATAATACACTACAATCAATCAAATAGATCCCCTTCTGCTAATGTTAAAACCAGACAAGCTGGAGGAAACAAGTGCAGACATGGATTAGTTTGGGTTTATGATATAAATTAACTCCAATCTGGTAAAATTATGATATTAAAATTCCACGTTTTTTTTTTTTTGTCTTATTATTTTGGTAGAAAATAAAAACTGATCCTGTCTTGCAAGCTGTCGATAAGACCTTCATTAAAATATCTGTTTTCTTTTAGCCTTCCTTGCAGTTTTGGTGAAATTTGGTTCTCCCATGCTAAAATTATCAATTTACTGTTTTGTTTTTCATATTTCAATTAATTGCATACGATACGTACTTACGAGAGTAAATTGTTTGGAAAATGGAGAAACTTTCTATTGGAAAGTCGTAGTATCAGAAATATGCGTGTTTAAATACCACCTTAAACGTGTTCCACAATTTGGTTACTTTTTTAAAGAATGTGATAGCATTAAAATTACCTTTTGATATGGTATGAGATTTTCTTTTCGATAAATTCATCCCCAATACGTCCGATATCATGCTATGCTAAAATACGAACTGGTAAATTAACGGATATTCTAAAACAAAACGCAAAAAAACATATATTAACTGAGTAATTACTGCGTTTATCCTTACATTTATAAACGGAACATTCTAATTATATTTGACGATAAGCTAAACGTGGAACTTTTTTTATACATACACGTCAGGACTCGTACCTTCAAATCTTCACACGTCTGCAACACGCGCGCGGAAATAACTTGCGCTGGAATTGAACCTTGTTTTAAAGTAGAGAACATACAGCTTTAATACATTTTTAACACCTGCCACACGAGCCAGCCAAGCATCTTTTAATACTGAGCCTAAGATGGTCAACTGGGGATTCATTCAGAAAACCGGTAAATTAGGGTTATTTCGTTGAATGAAGCTCTGCGGTAGATATATATATGTGTGTGAAAATATGACTTGATGAATCTATACGGATTATACTATGGTCGTACCATACTGGGCATTATACCATCCTTATTATATTTACTCTTCATTGTAGAAATGATATTTTTTATTTGAGAATCGCTAGGGAAATCATCTTGTAATGCATCGTGCATCTGCTTCAACCTCAATATTACATCTTTAGGCTTAACTGTGTCGTTAGTTTCACAAAAT
>NW_013667617.1:52420-61430 GCF_000517525.1 Limulus polyphemus
GACTGTAGCTTTTTTTCCTCCCAAAAACTTTGTCCTCAAAATAAGGGTCCGTCTTATATTCCAAAAAATACGGTACATATAATAACACACAAAAAGAAACTAAACCAACTGAAAAATTGTGACATGTTTCTGTACACATTTCGAATGCACCGGATCAGTATGTGACTTCGGTGGAAAATATTCAAGCGTATTATACCAATTATACTTAACAAATATATATAATATTTGGTAATTAACCCACTAATTAATTAATCACACCTACAAAAACGGTAGCTTTTACAGTAGGAAAATTCTGGTTTTAACGATTATAACGTTTCAACTCGTACGTACAACAAACAATATTGTGGAAGTCCGTTACTTGGGTTTCTTTTTGAGCGATCATTTGGCACAGCAGTATATCTGCGGACTTACAACGCTAGAATCCGGGTTTCGATACCCGTGGTGGGCAGAGCACAGATAGCCCATTGTGTAGCTTTGTGCTTAACTTCAAACAAACTTAAAGTGATTGAGTAAACCGGTATTATTCACTTATAAAATAAAATATAAAAGAGATGATAAAAATATCTGTAACTATATCAAAATAATTTGTGGGAAAAAACTAATTACAACAATTCTGATTTTAAGAAAAATATTTCAAAACGAAATACGAATTCAGGCTGAAAGGTTAAAAACCTTTGCATAACTAGAGCGACATAAAAAAAAAGCTATAGAGGTAACAGTACAACAGACTCTTACCCTAACTGACAAACAGTTTTTTTTTTAAACTGTCTTAGTAAACTGTGCTGGAATAGTTAAAATGTTGTGGGTTTAGATCTAATAGATAGAAGTGTCACTGCAATTTTAAAGTCATCTCCGTTTCCGATATGTCTTAGAAGACGTATAATGCAAGTGTTGTATGTAATAATAGCACAACCGTAAAATAATAATTTAAACTAACACGAATTATTTTATATTTATTCTATAAACAATTCTACGACTGTTTAGAATTATCCTTAAACATCTTATAAAAAAATATCCAGTTTAATATGTTCTTTACTTCTAGAATCAATATACATTTTCTAACTTTTGCTGTGAAATGTAAAACTTTCAATTATAAGCCCTCACTACACACACACACACAGCTTAATGAGGTTAAATAGCGTAGGAGTCTTGTGTCTTGTGTATTATTACAATAACATATCACTTCGTATTTAATATTTTCTCCCATAATGCGTTGCATTATCAGCTTGATCAAGGAAGGATGTGGAGCTCCTAATTCTGTGCCTTAAGCAGGAAGAGGTTTGGTTGTTGGACGACGAGGGTAAATGAAGCAAAGTTCATCCTGTCAGTACTCCAACACTTCAGCGCAAGCTTCCCTTGATTTACCCATACAATGAAGGAGACTTCGCAATAAATTGACGATACATATCGTCTTGTAAAAAACATAATACAATCCAGACAAGACGAAGAAAAACTTCTTATGGGTTTTAACCATATATATATAACCTTTATGATATTTTATGTATGGTTCCTAGATACTCCTAGTGGAAAAGTTTTACAAAGACGAAACAACTGATGACGTCACGTAGGTTACTAAAGTGACTTGTGCCATTAACATTTTTAATACTATAATTCCAGATTCACAATAAACAGGAAACACGTAACTAATCATGGAATATTGCAGTGACAAGAAACGAGATGATTGTATGTCCGTAAAGGTGTCCGATTTAACCTCAATCTTGTGTAATGCTCTCATGGTCAACCGTCTATCCCATATAATACTCTCAAAGTCAACCCTCAACACCATGCAATACTCTCAAAGTCAACCCTCAACACCATGCAATACTCTCAGGATCAAACCTCAACCTTGTCTAATACTCTCAGGTTCAAACCTCAACCTTGTCTAATACTCTCAGGTTCAAACCTCAACCTTGTCTAATACTCTCAGGTTCAAACCTCAACCATGTGTAATACCGGACCAAACCTTGTGTATAATACTCTCAGGTTCAAACCTCAACCCCGTGTAATACTCTCCCGGACCAAACCTTGTGTATAATACTCTCAGGTTCAAACCTCAACCACGTGTAATACTCTCCGGACCAAACCTTGTGTATAATACTCTCAGGTTCAAGCCTCAATCTCGTGTAATACTCTCCGGACCAAACCTTGTGTATAATACTCTCAGGTTCAAGCCTCAATCTCGTGTAATACTCTCCGGACCAAACCTTGTGTATAATACTCTCAGGTTCAAACCTCAACCACGTGTAATAACATCAGGACCAAACCTCAACCTTGTCTAATACTTTCAGGTTTAAATCTTAACCTCGTGTAATAATATCAGGACTAAACCTCAACCCTGTCTAATACATTCAAATTCAAATCTCAACCATGTGTAATAATCTCACTTTTTTTTTGTTTTTTTTTTTTGTACAAGACCGGTTTTCATGTAAGGAGTAAAATGTAAAAAAGATATTTTATTCATCTGTTTAGCAGACGGCGACAAAAAAAAGAAAGAAAACGTAGACAGTCTGTTAAAGCAACCACCTACTATTTACCCATTCAACTAACCCTGTAATACTTATTATTTTTGTCCAGGTCCTTGCACTCCAAAGTGATTCATGGCAAGGGTGAACAGCTGGGTACATGGTATGTACATATTTTACACGTTCACTGCACGTGGTGAAAGAAATTTGGTGTAGACATAACAACATAGACATACCGATACTACAAACTGGGAGCATATGAATCAGAATTAAAATGGTTATTCAGCGGAGACAAGAACAAAACTGATTTGCATCATTACTGGGAACGATATTCCCTGAATTAAAACTTTGTTTCAGTCTTTTGTCCACGACTTTTGACTGCCTACCGTCCTAGTAAACAAAATTAGCTATTAAAAATTGTCTATAAATTACATAGGAAATTAAACAAGAGTGACGTCACAGCAGCTTACGTTTTGATTAGCTAAGTATGTTTAAATTGAACCACAACAAAATGTAGATATTTTTACAATTTAAAGTAACTTAGTATCGCTAAATGAATGTTAAGTGTATCATTTCCTATATAAATACATTAAGTGTGAATGTTAAGTGCACCATTTCCTATATAAATACATTAAGTATGAATGTTAAGTGCACCATTTCCTATATAAATACATTAAGTGTGAATGTTAAGTGTATCATTTCCTATATAAATACATTAAGTGTGAATGTTAAGTGCACCATTTCCTATATAAATACATTAAGTGTGAATGTTAAGTGTATCATTTCCTATATAAATACATTAAGTGTGAATGTTAAGTGTATCATTTCCTACATAAATACATTAAGTGTGAATGTTAAGTGTATCATTTCCTATATAAATACATTAAGTGTGAATGTTAAGTGTATCATTTCCTATATAAATACATTAAATATGAATGTTAAGTGTATCATTTCCTATATAAATGCATTAAGTATGAATGTTAAGTGTATCATTTCCTATATAAATGCATTAAGTATGAATGTTAAGTGTATCATTTCCTATATAAATACATTAAGTGTGAATGTTAAGTGTATCATTTCCTATATAAATACATTAAGTATGAATGTTAAGTGTATCATTTCCTATATAAATGCATTAAGTATGAATGTTAAGTGTATCATTTCCTATATAAATACAATAAGTATGAATGTTAAGTGTATCATTTCCTACATTAATACATTAAATATGAAACAGAATACAACTTGAACGTTCACACCTTATATTGTTAATATCACTAAATGAGCCCACCGCGTGTACCGAAACCCGATTTTTATTGTAATAAGCCCTCAGACCTACTGTTTGAGTCACTACTGACAGGCTAGAATAAGCCTGATCACAGTATTAGAGAATACATGTATTATAAAAAAGTAAACCCTGAAAGTTTAATCACTCTAGTACTTGGTATAAGAATGGCACGTGAGTCTAATGCACTGCTTCTTAGCCGGACTTGCAAGACGATTCCCGCGCCCGTACTTTGGTCGTTGCGACCCCCCCCCCCCTCCATTTTCTCTACAATGATGGAAAATTCTTTGCGTTTCTAGGCGTAGTTCATAACAAAGGTGCCCCATACACCTTCCAGAGGACTAAAAAAAAAAATGTTGACTCAGCGCAGACAGTGACCCTCCCCCCTGCAAACATGTTAAGAAACATTGGTCTAATACTATTCACGAATGAAACTGAAGCATTTCCATTATAAAAGACTATTCGAATAACTTATTTTAGTTAGTTTAGACTACCGAGAATGTATAGGGATAAAAAAGAGAGAGAGAGAAGAAATACTGAATACTGGGCAACGTCGTAACTAAAACCAAAATAAGAGATAAAAAAAGCCTGAGAAAATGTACATTTTTTTTTTTTTACCGTATCTGGTTTCTAAACCTTTACACTACAAATTATATTACGGCTTGAAGATCGTGTTTTGCTTACAAGTTCTCAATTTATAAAATCATTATAATTTACCAGACTACTTCAAAAAACTGCATATTTCATAACATTATATAAAAGCTAATGTTTGAACTCTACTCCCAAGTCTTGTATTATACATTACCATAATCTCTGCGTGTCTGTAATTAGCCTTGACACATTTTGAAACATCGGAATACACTAACAACAACAACAAAAAAAAAGCGTTTGCATGTGATGATCTTGGATTTTTTAACCTCATTTCTAAACCTGACCCGGCAAGATCAAACATTCTTCAAACAGTGTGACTTTCACTAGCATTTTTTTTTAAATAAGCAGAACTTAGTTTATGTGATAACATTTTAGGCAGCACGCACACCAGCGTTTAGTTTCGTCTTTCTGTAAGCACAGTCACTTTGGGATGATTTAAAAATGTGGTACTTCTAAGAATTTCGCTGATTTAGTAGGAACATCTTCACCTTTACCTCAGGCATTCCAATGAAGGTGCCTTGTATACTATCTCGAACAGCATATTGCACCAAATAAGATAAGCCAGTCTTATTGTTGTCGTTGCTAAGAGACTCGCGTCCAACGACTTTTAAAGACGTGCACCTCTTATTCAACATAAACGTTAATTTTGAATACCACACACTGTTGTTGTCGTAATAGATATATTAAAAACTGGTTTCATAAACAGGATTGTTATACATCTTAAAATCAAATGATTACTGAACAAAGTGCTGCCTGGACGTCAAATGGGACGTCAAATGATTATCTGAATAATGTGCCGCCTGGATGTTACGTTAGCAAAAAATACGCTAGCGTCAAATTACTCAAGCTCAAGAGAGGAGATTCCTAAACATTCCCAACACACGACTGACCCATCTGGATAGCCAGAGGAGGAGACTATTGTTCTCCTTAGACCCATCTCTATAGCCAGAATAGGATACTACCGTTCTCCATAGATCCATCTGAATAGCCAGAGGAGGAGACAACCGTTCTCCGTAGACCCATCTCAATAGCCAGAGGAGGAGACACCCGTTCTCCGTAGACCCATCTCAATAGCCAGAGGAGGAGACTACCGTTCCCTGTAGACCCATCTGAGTAGCCAGAGAAGGAAACTACAGTTCTCCGTAGACCCATCTGAGTAGCCAGATGTGGAGACTACAGTTCTCCGTAGACCTATCTGTGTAGCCAGATGAGGAGACTACCGTTTTCCCAGACCTATCTGTGTAGCCAGAGGAGGAGACTACCGTTATCTGTAGACCCATCTGAGTAGCCAGAGAAGGAGACTACAGTTCTCCGTAGACCCATCTGAGTAGCCAGAGAAGGAGACTACAGTTCTCCATAGACCCATCTGTGTAGCCAGATGAGGAGAATACAGTTCTCCGTAGACCTATCTGTGTTGTCAGATGAGGAGACCACCGTTTTCCCAGACCTATCTGTGTAGCCAGATGAGGAGACTACCGTTTTCCAGACCTATCTGTGTAGCCAGAGGAGGAGACTACAGTTCTCTGTAAAGTCTAGTAGTGTTCTAATATTTTGTGTTTTTGTTTGTTGAAAAACCTTTTAGAATCAGTATCTTTTAAACAATATAATTACGTTTTACTATGCCTTGTCACGCGGATCATCCCATTGCTTCTTGCAAATCTTAATTTGGAAACTACTGTAACAGACACAGATCTTTGTGACAATCGATATACATGTTTATATGGCCGAGAAACAGTATTTTTTACTGTGAATTCCTTTTGAACTTAGGTGTTTACGTTTGTTTAAAAACTTTATGAAATAAGACCATGGTACAATGGTACACGAGCACACACCTATCTTTATTTACATTAAAATACATTAATGTTTGTTTTGTTTACAAAACAATGTTACGTCACTGTGCGAAAATCAATATTTCGTAACCCAACGTTTCCCAAACTTTTGTTATTCACACCCTCTTAAATAAATATATTTCTTGCGCCCCCTCTTTTTTTGAAATGAGTGAGTTAAGTGACGAGATATAATACACATTAAAATACTGTATGTGTTATAGTAATTTCTTATTACTTTGATTAATAAAAACATATTAAAACGCTTAATTTTGCATATTGCACTAGTGACTTTATTCTACACAAATCGCTCTCCCAACATAAAAAAACATTTGCACCCCCTGGGGGACGTACCCCACACTTTTGAAAACGCTGTCGTAAGTCACTCTCTAATTCGTTAAGTTGCTTAAGAACGTACTGTTTGAAAATTAACAGCCAAAAATTGAGAAAAACCCGTACTTGACATAGTACTTACTTTCAATTCCAGGCAGATGTACACGATATCAAACTATTTTCACATGTATTCTGCTTTTAAAATCGCCCAATTTATTCTTGTATGTAAAATATATATACAATAGCGCATGCTATAGAATAATACAAACGCTATATAGTACGTATTTCCATATTTCAGTCCGGATTACATTTAGAAAAATTCGTACCAAGTCATTCTCGTTTTCTAGTACTAATACAAAATAACGTATATAATGAGGGGAAATCATTTTCCCATTATTTATTTATTTCACATTGGTTTCTATATACATGTTTATCATCGTGACTGAGTAACAATTTTTCAAAGAAACACTTAAGTCACTTTCTTATATATCTATATGACAGATGACTATATATATAATATATGTCCGTATGAAAGATGACTACATATATAATATATGTCTATATGAAAGATGACTACATATATAATAATGTCTATATGAAAGATGACTACATATATATATGTCTATATGAAAGATGATTACATATATAATATATGTCTATATAAAAGATGATTACATATATGTCTATATGAAAGATAATTACATATATAATATATGTCTATATGAAAGATTATTACATATATAATATATGTCTATATGAAAGATTATTACATATATAATATATGTCTATATGCAATTTGATGAAACCAATCATCCACGGAAGAAACAACATTACCAGGTACACGTACACAGTCATGGAACATTACCAGGTATACGTACACAGTCATGTAACATTACCAGGTACACTATATGCATTTGATGAAACCAATCATCCACGGAAGAAACAACATTACCAGGTACACGTACACAGTCATGGAACATTACCAGGTATACGTACACAGTCATGTAACATTACCAGGTATACGTACACAGTCATGGAACATTACCAGGTAAACGTACACAGTCATGGAACATTACCAGGTACACGTACACAGTCATGGAACATTACCAGGTACACGTACACAGTCATGGAACATTACCAGGTACACGTACACAGTCATGTAACATTACCAGGTACACGTACACAGTAATTGAAGCAATAAAACAACCGATTACAGATACATAATGAAAACATTAAAATAACCAATTACAGATACATATTCATCTATAGAAAAACAGTACACTAAAAAAACATGAAATACAGCATATGGTATTTGTGGATCAGTCGAAAAGTGTATCCTAATATTTGAAATGTGAAGGCGCAGACCGTGTATCAACAGTCGAAAAGTGTATCCTAATATTTGAAATGTGAAGGCGCAGACCGTGTATCTACAGTCGAAAAGTGTATCCTAATATTTGAAATGTGAAGGCGTGGACCATGTATCAACAGTCGAAAAGTGTATCCTAATATTTGAAATGTGAAGGCGTGGACCATGTATCAACAGTCGAAAAGTGTATCCTAATATTTGAAATGTGAAGGCGTAGACCGTGTATCAACAGTCGAAAAGTGTATCCTAATATTTGAAATGTGAAGGCGTAGACCGTGTATCAACAGTCGAAAAGTGTATCCTAATATTTGAAATGTGAAGGCGTAGACCGTGTATCAACAGTCGAAAAGTGTATCCTAATATTTGAAATGTGAAGGCGTAGACCATGTATCAACAAATCGATTTCTAAGAGTTTGTTTGTTTTTTGTTACCCCCCACTTAAAAAAAGTACATTATTAGGTTATGAAAAATAAAATACAAGCTTCCTTAAATCTAGATATTCTGGTTGTCTTCATTACACCTAAACACGTCATATTTGATTAACGTGCGTGCAAGTATTTACTGACTGAGGTTTGCATTCTTTTCTCATCAATATTTAGGTTTAGACAGAGTTTCTCAGTGAGTCATCAACTAGCAATCTTAGCATCAAAATGAACGAGTTTCTACTTCGTTGTTACAGAACTACCGTTAAACTCAAGACATTAGGATATATATGTCAACTCTGCACGATGTACTTGTACACAATAAACTCGTGTTTTGTGTTTAATAATAAGGCTGACCACACCAAAACCTGCTTGCTTCAACAAACTTCTGATCACACGCGAGATCGAACAAAAAAATAAATAAAAGTACAACTATTCAATTAGCATATACATAAATATATGGTTTAAAGTAAGTTAAGTATAAACGTGTTCGAGTTATATGTCAAACGGCTTCACGTAGTCTATACTTGTATTTATGACACCATCACTTGAGATAAACCATGCAAGTTTTTTTAAACTCCCCTCCCGCAATTTTTTGACGAAACGGCTTAAAATTTTGCATGTAAGCTACTGACACCCCCCCCCCCAAACCACACACACACATGGAA